>NC_090743.1:37988939-37993939 GCF_036898095.1 Palaemon carinicauda
CCTTTCCCCCACACCTATTAATCCTTCTCCCCTCCTTTGTCCCTTTCCATTTATTGAAATCCTGTGTTGCAAGATCACTGATGCTTGCTCTGCCTTCTTTTAAATTTATTATTTTGTATTGGGGGTGTCGTACATTTTTTTAAATTTTAACTTCATGGAGAATTTTCTTGGTTTCATTACTTTTAAAGTTAATAAAATCATGATTTTCAATATATTATATAATTATTTATATTTTTGAATATTTCATTTTTCTTCCATTCAATACCTGACTATTAGATTTTTTCTTCCATTCAATACCTGACTATTTCATTTTTATTCCGTTCAATACCTGACTATATCGATTTTTTTTTTCAGTTGGATACCTGACTATTTCATTTTTCTTCCGTTCAACACCTGACTATTTGATTTTTTTTTTCATTCAACACCTGACTATTTCATTTTTTTTTTCATTCAATACCTGACTATTTCATTTTTATTCCGTTCAACACCTGACTATTTCATTTTTTTTCTTCTGGTCAATACCAGACTATTTCACTTATGTTCTGTACCTTTCAAATTCACCTAATTGTTGTCGCTTTCATTTGCACTATAATAAATGACGGTATTACAGATCTAAAAAGTTAAGGAACAGATTAATACTAAGTAAACGATTGGCCTTTTTAAGGTACTAGTAAATATCAGTTGAAGAGGTATTTCGATTCAATAACCTTTATGAAATATGTGATCGCTAAAATTATAATATTTGTAATTTTTAGTAAACTATAATTTAAACAAGTCGTCTGGACAAGAACTATTTTTTTCAGAATATTTACAACACTTAGCTATAACCCTGTTTTAGTCCATTTTTTATTCCTAAAAATTAATAAGGAAATGAATGAACTAACGGCAATTAGTGCAAAATGGAATTAGAATATAGCTGAAGGACTACAAAAATATACATGTCACTATAAAGGCTATATCCAATATGACAAATATGTGAAGATAACCTTACTGTAGTTATGCGATTTAATTTTATTTTCTTGTTTTTCCCATCTGTAAAATTTTTAATGTTTGAATTTATAAAATAAGCAGTTTATTAAGTTATAAAATATGCTATTTATCAAGTTAGAAAATATGCGATTTATCAAGTTATAGATTATGCGATTTATCATCATAATTGCTAAAAAGGCTCTCTAAAACAACCCGTCTGAATATTCCCTAAAATTATATCATGCAGTTTCAGCTGCAGTGTTAAATCGTTCTCTCTGCATTACTTGATGTACGGTTGGAGACAGGAATTCTTGTTACACCTCTCATGAAATGCACTTGTGTTACACCCTTACTACGCGGCGAGTTACTAAATAGATATTGCAAACTGAGATGATGAAAGTGGTGGGAGGGGTTAGATACTGGATCTCACCGTGCAGTTAGAGTGTGAAAGGTAGCATTTTGTGACGAGCCGAGAGAAGGTTGTGACTCAAAGGCAGGTTGAAAGCAACTGAGTAAATTTATTATAGAACACTCTCCTTTATATACAAAATCTCAAAGCAACAAGAAATTTCATGTTTGAAAAACAGACACTGTTACAGAGGAAAAAAGCAGACATGTTTAATCTGGTTCATTTTAGTGCGAGGGTAGAGCGAAGGTACAAGCTTAATATATACACAAAATGAACTATGTACGATCGTGTGACACACGGTTGGTACATGGCTCCCCCCCCCTAAAAATGACATACTGTACATGTTAAATAGGGTGCCCTGATCTAGAGAGGTGAACTGTAGGCGGGTCATCTGGCAGGAGATAAGCAGGTTTTAGACGATCAATGGAGACCCAGTCTTCTTTGCCACGAATGTTTAGTAGGAATGCTTTCGGACTGCGTCGGATCACAAGGAAAGGGCCCGTGTAAGGGGGCGTTAGCAGTGGCTTGCTAGTGTCGTTGCGCAGGAAGACGTGCGTTGCAGAGTGCAAGTCTGTCGGTATGTGATGCTTCGCTGGGGGCTTGTACGTCTGGCGGCATGGAGTAAACTTTCCCACGACGTGATGTATGCGCTGGAGATCGTCGGAGGAGGTTGTAAAAGGAAAAAATTCGGCAGGGATGACCAACGGATCGCCATACACCATTTCAGCTGCCGAGACGTCGAGGGCATCTTTAGGAGTGGTTCTTAGTCCCAGGAGGGCCCAGGGAAGCTGAGTAAACCAGTTTGAATCCTTGCAGCTGGACATCAAAGCTGCTTTGAGGGTGCGATGAAAACGTTCAACCATTCCATTGGCAGCGGGGTTCTAGGCCGTTGTGTGATGTAGGGTGATGCCCAAGAGATTCGCTAATGATGTCCACAATTGAGAGGTGAAACTGGTACCCCTGTCAGAAGTAATATGCTCAGGGATACCAAATCTTCCAATCCATCCTGAGAGTAAGGCAGATGTACATGAGGCGGATGTTGCAGTTTCCATGGGAATGGCTTCAGGCCAACGAGTGGAGCGGTCGCTGACGGTAAACAGGTAACGATGTCCTTGTGATGTGGGTAGGGGACCGACAACGTCGACGTGAATGTGTGCGAAACGACGCTGAGGTTGAGGAAAGTTGCCCACTGCGGAATCCGTGTGTCGATGTACTTTGGAAGTTTGGCAAGAAGTACAGGCGCAGACCCAATCCTTAGCATCCTTAGAAATGCCGTTCCAAATGAACTTCGTCTTCAGCAGCTGTGCAGTAGAACGGCACGAGGGATGTGAAAGACCGTGAATGAAATCAAACACCTGCCGGCGCATGGGAGCAGGGATCCAAGGTCGTGGTCTACCAGTACTGACGTCACAGAGGAGGGTGGTGTTGGAGTCTTCGAGGGGGAAGTCTTCCCAACAGAGGGACGTGCAGGATGTCCTACATGCTTGATACTCTGGATCCTGTCGTTGGGCTTCAGCCAGGGCGTTGTAATCCAATCCCAGTTGAACGGCAGCCAACGTGTTTCTTGACAGGGCATCGGCAACGGGATTCATTTTCCCAGGGACGTGTTGAAGGGTGCAGTTGTATTCAGCCACGGCGGAGAGATGTCGGCGTTGACGGGCGGACCAGGCGTCAGACTGTCGAGTGAAGGCGTGCACCAGAGGCATGTGGTCTATGCGAATGACGAAGGGCGTACCTTCTAACAAATGGCGAAAGTGACGGACAGCCAAGTGCACCGCCAGCAATTCTCGATCGAAGGTAGAATAACCCGATTCTGCCTTGGACAGTTTTCTGCTGAAGAAGGCCAATGGGCGGGGCGAGCCGTTGACCACCTGCTCGAGTACTGCACCAATAGCGACGTCGCTGGCATCGGTGGAGAGACAGAGAGGGGCATGTGGGATAGGAAAAGTGAGAGCCGCAGCGGTTGATAGGGCCTTCTTTGCATTGCAGAAGACCGTTTTTGAAGGGGAACCCACTTCAGGTCCTTTGGCTTGCCCTTGAGGGAGGCGTAGAGAGGAGCAAGAGTGGCGGCAATGGCTGGCAGAAAATGGTGATAATAGTTGATCATGGCCAAAAATTCTTGCAGAGCTTTGACGGTCAAGGGCGCGGGGAAGTCCTGAATGGCTGCTACCTTCTCAGGGAGGGGATGGACTCCTTCAGGAGTGATGCGGTGCCCTAAGAAGGACACTTCGTTGGCGCCAAAGGTACACTTGTCGTACCGGACTACATGGCTGTTTTGTTGCAGGCGGTCGAGCACGATGCGCAGGTGACGGAGGTGTTCCTCTTTTGAGGAGGAGAACATAAGTATGTCGTCCACATAACATACACAGAAAGGGAGGTCCCCTAAGATGCCATCCATGAGACGTTGAAACGTGGCCCCAGCATTACGAAGGCCAAAACAGGAGTAATTGAAGGTGTATGTACCAAACGGAGTGGTGATGGCGGTCTTGGGGATGTCTTCTGGGTTCATAGGCACCTGATAATACCCCTTCAGGAGGTCGAGCGTAGAGAAAACCTTCGCTTTGTGCAGGTAGGAGGTCACGTCGGCAATGTTTGGGTTGGGGGTAGTGATCCGGTTCTGTTTGCATGTTGAGGCGCCTGTAATCCCCGCACAGACGGAGGGAGCCGTCTTTCTTCAGAACGATGTGTAGGGGTAACGACCATGGGCTGGAGGCCTTTTGGCAAAGGCCCATTTCCTCCATTTCGGCGAACGTCTGTTTGGCGGCTGCCAAACGTTCCGGTGCCAGACGTCTGAATTTTGCGAAGACTGGGGCTCCCGTCGTCTTGATATGGTGATAAATACCGTGCTTGGCAGGAGCCGTGGGCATTTGGCGAAGTTCTGGACGGAAAACTTCCGGGTACGACGTGAGGAGGTGGGCGTAGGTATCCGTGGGTCCGCTGATGTGGAGTGAGAGGTTAGAGGGGACGGGTTGAAGAGGTGTCGACAAGTACGAGACTGCGTTGACCAATCGTCGGTGGGCGACATTGACCAGAAGGTGGAAATGAGAGAGGAAATCTGCACCGAGGATTGACAATGTGACGTCAGCAACGAGAAACTTCCAATTAAATTTACCGTTTCCGAACGATAATGTGAGGTTCTCTTAACCGTAGGTGGGTATCGCAGATCCGTTGGCAGCTACCAAGCGGACGTCGGCAGACTTAGAAAGACTACGTCGTGTCCTGAAGAGTTCCCTTGGCAAAAGAGAACGACAAGCACCCGTGTCTACCAAAAATCGCACGCCCGTTCCTGCATCATGTAAAAAGAAAAGATTAGAAACACGGGAGGCCACCACCACGAGCGATGGCCTACTTACACGTTTTTTGTCACTGACAATCCTTGGCACATTTCTTCGCGGTTGCCCCGAATCTGACGTGGTAGTAGCAAAACTGCGGCGCACGGGAGGCAGTAAGTGGCTGTAGAAGTCGTTGGTTGGGGCGCGAGCGATTGGTGGGTGGTTGGTGGCTTTGTTGCCGCTTCAGCACGTCATGGGGTAGACGTGTATGTCCTACGGCATTCACGTCAGCTTCGGTTGACGTTGAATAGGCGTCCTCTTCGTCAGGGGTGGAGGCGTTGATGGAGGTC
>NC_090743.1:38001439-38003939 GCF_036898095.1 Palaemon carinicauda
ATCACTATGGTGAAGTTTTACACATGAGAAAATGTTCTCTTGAATAGGGAAGGAGTAATATATTTCTCCCAACGCTTTTGTATAGGAAATACGCCATTCCTTACGTGCATGAATGACGAAATCATACAAATTGGTCAATGATGAGTAGATCTTTATTTTTTCCGATCAATATTCTCATTCATTGATGGGATTTATAAAAGCTATGCAGTCTGATTGGCTAAACTGTGATCGTGTGTTTTTCCCGACCAATGCATATATTCTTGGGTCGAATTATTACCAACCAAACAGCTTTGCCAAATGCGATTTCTAGTGTTAAAAATTTGCCGTAAATACGGTAATAATCCTGGAATAAATGTTGCCAGGCATTTACCGTATTAAAAACGGATATATTGACGTTAAGGTTAATAATGATATTACGGCCTCCAACCCGTGAGAGATAATAACAAAGTAGGGTAAAAAATACGGTCGCCCATATTCACTGAAATACGGCTGAAAACAATATATTTTTACGGAGAATTTCCGATTAAAATTACGGTTTTTTACCAGTGTATTTTTTCCTAAAGCAAACGCGAAACCGAGACTATAAAGCTTCAAAACCGTCATTTAATCAAAAATTCTTATCGCTAGCGATAGTTATCTACCATGCACGTGTACTCTTCCATTCCTATTGCCATCAATCTTACTCTACACCTCAATTACTTAGAACTCGGACATTCTAATCCAAACTTAAATGAAATCATATTGTTAGCCTATTGGTTATGCCCATGCTTGGTGATCGCCGGGCTGGAGTTAGTCCCACTCAAACTTGTTAGTTCCTTTGGTCGCTGTATTATTATTATTATTATTATTATTATTATTATTATTATTATTAGCCAAGCTACAACCCTAGTTGGAAAAGCAAGAAGCTATAAGCCCAAGGGCTCCAATAGGGAAAAATAGCCCAGTGAGGAAAGGAAATAAGGAAATAAATAAATGATGAGAATAAATTAACAATAAATCATTCTAAAAACAGTAACAACGTCAAAACAGATATGTCCTATATAAACTATTAACAACGTCAAAAACAGATATGTCATATATAAACTATAAAACTATAATCTCGCAATTCTTGTGAGCTAAGGATGGTGGTTTTGGGGGAGCCTATAGGTCTACCTGCTGAGTCGTGAGCAGCCATTGCCGGACCCTTCTTGGTCCTAGCTTGCATGGAGGATGCTGATCATATGTATATGGACAGTCTCCAAGGCATTGTCCTACTTGCTAGGGCTGTGTTAATTGTCCCTTGCCTCTGCCATTCATGAGCGGCCCTTAAACCTTTAAACAGCTGTTTTAATAGCCCGATGGTGACACCCTAGCTCGTAGAATTAATGACTGCAGCCAGCTTTACGACTAAGTTGCCAACTGATATCACACTTCCTCGGGAAACATGATGTTTGTTATTTGGGGTTTTTAAAGTTTTTTTTTCCTGTTTTTGTTCTGAAACAGGGTGTTGGTTTTTTCTGGTTATTAAAGTTTTTTCCATTTTTTTCTGAAACAGGGTGTTGGTTTTTCTCGGGTTATTAGTTTTTCCATTTTTTTCTGAAACAGGGTGTTGGTTTTTCTCGGGTTATTAAAGATTTTCCATTTTTTTTTTTTCAGAAACAGGGTGTTGGTTTTTCTCGGGTTATTAAAGTTTTTTCCATTTTTTTCTGAAACAGGGTGTTGGTTTTTCTCGGGTTATTAAAGATTTTCCATTTTTTTCTGAAACAGGGTGTTGGTTTTTCTCTGTTTATTAAAGTTTTTTCCTTTTTTTTCTGAAACAGGGTGTTGGTGTTTCTCTGGTTATTAAAGTTTTTTCCAGTTTTTTTTCTGAAACAGGGTGTTGGTTTTTCTCGGGTTAATAAAGTTTTCTCCGGTTTTTTTCTGAAACAGGGTGTTGGTTTTTCTCTGTTTATTGAAGTTTTTTCCTTTTTTTTCTGAAACAGGGTGTTGGTGTTTCTCTGGTTATTAAAGTTTTTTCCAGTTTTTTTTCTGAAACAGGGTGTTGGTTTTTCTCGGGTTAATAAAGTTTTCTCCGGTTTTTTTCTGAAACAGGGTGTTGGTTTTTCTCTGTTTATTAAAGTTTTTTCCTTTTTTTTCTGAAACAGGGTGTTGGTGTTTCTCTGGTTATTAAAGTTTTTTCCAGTTTTTTTTCTGAAACAGGGTGTTGGTTTTTCTCGGGTTAATAAAGTTTTCTCCGGTTTTTTTCTGAAACAGGGTGTTGGTTTTTCTCTGTTTATTAAAGTTTTTTCCTTTTTTTTCTGAAACAGGGTGTTGGTGTTTCTCTGGTTATTAAAGTTTTTTCCAGTTTTTTTTCTGAAACAGGGTGTTGGTTTTTCTCGGGTTAATAAAGTTTTCTCCGGTTTTTTTCTGAAACAGGGTGTTGGTTTTTCTCGGGTTATTAAAGTTTATTCCATTTTTTTCTGAAACAGGGTGCTGGTTTTTCTCGGGTTATTAAAGTTTTTTTTTTTCAATTTTTTTTTTT
>NC_090743.1:38008939-38023939 GCF_036898095.1 Palaemon carinicauda
GGGACTGTTAGAAAACTATTTGTTTTGACCATAATTAGTTGGTAGCTTTTTTTCATTTTTTTTTTATTCATGCTTAAAAAGGCGAATTTCCCAAAGTAAGGGACTAATAGAAAACTTTGTTTTAACCATAATTAGTTGGTAGCTTTTTTCAGTTTTTTTTTTTATTCTGGCTTAAAAAGGCGAATTTCCCAAAGTAAGGGACTAATAGAAAACTTTGTTTTAACCATAATTAGTTGGTAGCTTTTTTCAGTTTTTTTTTTTATTCTGGCTTAAAAAGGCGAATTTCCCAAAGTAAGGGACTAATAGAAAACTATTTGTTTTAACCATAATTAGTTGGTAGCTTTTTTCCTTTTTTTTTTATTCTTGCTTAAAAAGGCGAATTTCCAAAAGGGTGGGACTGTTAGAAAACTATTTGTTTTAACTATAATTAGTTGGTAGCTTTTTTCAGTGTTTTTTATTCTGGCTTAAAAAGGCGAATTTCCCAAAGTAAGGGACTAATAGAAAACTTTGTTTTAACCATAATTAGTTGGTAGCTTTTTTCAGTTTTTTTTTTATTCTGGCTTAAAAAGGCGAATTTCCCAAAGTAAGGGACTAATAGAAAACTTTGTTTTAACCATAATTAGTTGGTAGCTTTTTTCAGTTTTTTTTTTATTCTGGCTTAAAAAGGCGAATTTCCCAAAGTAAGGGACTAATAGAAAACTATTTGTTTTAACCATAATTAGTTGGTAGCTTTTTTCCTTTTTTTTTTATTCTTGCTTAAAAAGGCGAATTTCCAAAAGGGTGGGACTGTTAGAAAACTATTTGTTTTAACTATAATTAGTTGGTAGCTTTTTTCAGTGTTTTTTATTCTGGCTTAAAAAGGCGAACTTCCAAAAGTAAGGGACTGTTAGAAAACTATTTATTTTAACCATAATTAGTTGGCAGCTTTTTTCAGTTTTTTTTTAATTCTTGCTTAAAAAGGCGAATTTCCAAAAGTAAGGGACTGTTAGAAAACTATTTGTTTTAACCATAATTAGTTGGCAGCTTTTTTCAGTTTTTTTTTTTTTTCTATTTAAAAAGGCGAATTTCCAAAAGTAAGGGACTGCTAGAAAACTATTTGTTTTAACCATAATTAGTTGGTAGCTTTTTCAGTTTTTTTTTTATTCTTGCTTATAAAGGCGAATTTCCCAAAGTAAGGGACTGTTAAAAAACTATTTGTTTTAACCATAATTAGCTGGTAGCTTTTTTCAGTGTTTTTCATTCTTGCTTAAAAAGGCGAATTTCCAAAAGTAAGGGACTGTTAGAAAACTATTTGTTTTAACCATAATTAGTTGGTATCTTTTTTTCAGTTTTTTTATTCCTGCATAAAAAGGTGAATTTCCAAAAGTAAGGGACTGCTAGAAAAATATTTGTTTTAACCATAATTAGTTGGTAGCTTTTTTCAGTTTTTTTTTTTTATTCTATTTAAAAATTCGAATTTTCGAAAGTAAGGGACTATCAGAAAAGTATTTTTTTAACAATGATTAGTAGTAGCTTTTTATTTTTATCATTTGTGTTGAAAATGCGAATTGCCAAAAGTAAGGGACAGTTATAAATCTATTTATTTTAGTACTCTTTAGTTAGTAGCTTTTTATTTTTTTCATTCGTGTTAAAAATGCTAATTGCCAAAAGTAAGGGATTTAAAAAACCATTTGTTTTAACTATAATTAGTTGGTAGCTTTTTAGGAACGTGAGTAAACTATTTGTTTTAACCATAATTAGTTGGTAGCTTTTTTAGCTCTTTATTCGTGTTGAAATTCGAATGGCCACAAGGAATGTACTATTAGAATTTTTTTTTTTTAATAATTAGTCCGTAGTTTTTTTTTTTCAGTTTTTTATTCATGTTAAAATGTGAATTGTTAAAAGTAAACGACTGTTAGAAAACTTTTTGGTTTAACCATAATTAGTTGGTAACTTTTATGTTAGTCTTTTTCACATTTTAGGACATGAGGTTGCTTTGCTATATCAGGATGTTCAATGACGTAATTTGATACGATTTTTGAGGGATAAACAACGCAAAGGTCAAAGTTCTCAAGTATATTGAACAAGAGCTCTCTAAAAGCTCGTTGGAGCTTTCAAAAATAATTATGTCTGTTTTAAAGCTTTTCCGAGTGCTTCCATATGTAAGCTATGAAAATATCTATCTTAACTCTTGTATTCTATCTTTCTGTTCTTCTTTTTCTCATTTAAGCGGCTCATCACTCGCTTTCCTTATTCAAGGTCTGTTGACCTTGGAACCCTGCCAAACAAATCGTGATATTTCCAGGAAAGCTCCTTAATATAGCTAAGATAAAAGTTTTTCTTCTGTGTATAAAATTTTGTTTTACGGCTACGTATATTTATCTCCTTACAAATACAATTTGCATTGATGTAATTCGTTGATATTCTATATGCCATTACATTGATCTTCTTCTTCCGCACCATTACCTCTACATTAAGGGGTCGGTTGACTGAAGCGCCCTCCCCAATACCTTCTATCAAAGGCATCTTCTTCAACCAAACCTATGCTCTCCATATCATACCTCCCCTTATCTCTGCCATTACATTGATGTATTATATAAAATCACTTTAAAAAGGGTCCGTTCCATCTATTTTGAGTTCAGTTATAGTTTCTATAGCTCAAATCTCCAGTAAGAAATTTCATCGATTCTCTAGCTAAACTCCTAGCTGAATCTCTAACTAAATCGCGCCGAATCGGAGGTTAAATTATTGCTGAATTTATAGCTAAGATCAAACGTAAACCCTGGTTAAATTTGCTGAATGTTTTGTTAACTAATAGGTGAATCTCTGGGTAGACTTTATAGGAATGTAGTTGAAAGCTCGCCGAAGTTGCTCATTTAATTGTTAAGGAATTTTGAACCAAAGTATAATTCCATTGATTTTGAGGCTTTTATCAGTAATTGATAAAAGTGTTATGGAGTAAGATGAGAAAGTATTTGTAAAGCATTTGTAATTTGAGTGAATTAATCAAAAAAAAAAATATATAATATTTTTAAAACTTTTTATCAAGATTATTTGGAAAATATATTTATCAAGATTATTTGAAAGAATATATATTTAGCAATATTGTCTGAAAAAAAATTATCTTTATCAAGATTATCTTTGATTGGATGAATTATATTGCAGTTTAAGTAACAGATTTCTGCCATTGATGACCATAATTCCTACGTTGCCAGTTTACTGAGATTGTCTCAGTAAATTCATTTCTACTTTTAACAGCTATCTTACCTGTTTAAGAATAAAAGATAAGAACCTTGGTCCTTCAAGTTTAACCTTTGCATTTATACCCTCTCATTTCTGCTGGTTGGTCATAGTTCATGGGTCCACGGAGGGCCACTAATTATTATCTACTTCCCTTACTCTAATTAATTTTATTTTTTGCTCTGCCTCTAATCGTCCTACCCTAGTTTAGTACCCCTCGCCTTTTTTCTATACCCCCCCCCCCTCCTTCTTGCTTGTAATTTAGTATCCCTCTCTTTCATTTAATCTAGAATTCCTTTTACGATAGAACAGGCGACTGAGTGTTCTGTCTCACTTACTATATAGCAATTCTAATTGTAAATAAGATCACATTAGCTGTGAAGACTAAAATCTTACAATCAGTCAATGAATCACTGAGTGCATATAATTACTATTATTATTGATAATATTATTACTTGCTATGCTGCAACCCTAGTTGGAAAAGCAGGATGCTATAAGCCTAAGGGCTCCAACAAGGAAAATAGCCAAGTTAGGGAAGGAAACAAGTAAAAATGAAATATTTTAAGAACAGTAACAACATTAAAATAAATATCTCCTATATAACCTATAAAAACTGTAACAAGAGGAAGAGAAATGAGATGGAATAGTGTGCCCGGGTGTACCCTCAATCAAGAGAACTCTATGATAGGCATTAAATCACAATCGTATTTTCGTGTCTATTTCGTCATTTTCATACCAATCATTGCATGAAATAGCTATATTTTGGTACGTGATTGGAGTCATGGAATGTTATTAAGGGATTCCACAGAAGCCCAAACATATTTAACGTCAAGTAGACAGTACGTAATGTGAGACTTTCTGAAAAATGGTCCACATGACACCTGAAAATCGGGATATTTTACTTTGTTGTCTTATTACATTATTTAATTTAGTTATTTGTTATTTATTTTGTTTTGTCCAACTTATGGAATCTAACCGAATAGTCTAATCTTGAGCCATTGCCGCTCGCAACTGAGTCCTTTGGTATCTTTCTTGGTTTTGAACACTGATTCTCAAACGTAGGCTAAATAGAATGTTATTTTGAGTTCCTAAATATATAAAAGAACTAAAGTAGTTATAATATAAAGATAATGACACAGGCAGGACTAGGCCAGCATCTCCAAAGAATAAGGAGTTTAGAACTGAGAGTAATTTCGACCAATTCTGGAACCTCTTATTTCCAGTGTGCAAATGGTGGTGGATTCGATAACTTGGCGAGTCTCCCTTGGCCGCCTGAGAGAAGGAGATTAAGTATAATGGCTCGAGTGAAGTTTAATTAAATCCCATAATGAGAAGAAAAAGGCGAAGATCTGCAGTATATATAATGTGCAAGGAAACTCCCCTAAATATCTGCAAATGTGCTGTTACAGAAGTGAATGTTATTCATATACATGCGATGATTATAATGGTAACTAGAGGGGCAGTCAGTAGAGAGCAGACCACCGCCATGGAAGCTTATTTCTCGCCCTTTTGCTCGAACTTCACCTTGACCTTTGATATTAACATACATTAATTGGCGTAGATTTTCATACACTCAAGTATGAACCAAGTTTGAAGTCTTATGACAATGGTGTCCCAACTTATGACTGATTACGTGAATTGGACATTTTGCTTGACCGTGACCTTGACCTTCCAAAATTTAATCATTTCCAGCATTTTACATAACAGTTAATCACTGTAAGTTTCATTACACTGTGATTGAAATTATGGCCAGGAAGCTGTTCACAAACAAAGGCACATACAAACAAACAGATAAACAGGGGGAAAATATAACGTTCTTTCTACTTCATGGCGGAGGTAATAACCCCCAAAAATACAGAAATGTTGATTGGCAAGAAATTAATCTGTGGATAAAACCGCGCAAGAATTTGGCAATGCAAACTGCTTTGTGATGAATGAACAAACATCGAAGCTAAAGAACGAGATTCAATTAGCGAATTGCAGTGCTGGAAAGAGAGAAAGAAAACCCTTGAATGAGGAAGGGGCTCAGGAGGTTGGGGAAGATTGGGGAGGAGGAGGAGGAGGAGGCCAGAGTTAATGAGATTAAGGTATAGAGCAAAGAATTTAACGTCTTCATTTTGTTCTTTTAGTTGCCGGTGTAAATAGGTAGGTGCCAGGGAGGATTACATTTATGCTTTGATACTTTTAGGTGCCAGGGAGGATTACTTTAATGCTTCGATACTTTTATGTTCCAAGGAGGTTTACTTTAATGCTTCGATACTTTTAAAAGCCAAGGAGGATTAATTTAATGCTTCAATACTTTTCTGTTTCAAGGAGGATTACTTTAATGCTTCGATAATTTTATGTGCCAAGGAGGATTACTTTAATGCTTTGGTATTTTATGTGCCAAGGAGGATAATGTTAATGCTTCGATACTTTTATATGCCAAGAAAGATTACTTTAATGCTTCGATACTTTTATGTGCCAAGGAGGATTACTTTAATGCTTGGATACTTTTATGTGCCAAGAAAGATTACTTTAATGCTTCGATATTTTTATGTGCCAAGAAGGATTATGTTAATGCTTTGATACTTTTATATGCCAAGGAAGATTACTTTAATGCTTCGATACTTTTATTTGTCAAGGAGGATTACTTTAATGCTTCAATACTTTTATGTGCCAAGGAGGATTACTTAAATGCTTTGATATTATTATGTGCCAAAAAGGATTACTTTAATGTTTCGATACTTTTATGTGCCAAGAAGGATTAAGTTAATGCTTCGATACTTTTATATGCCAAGGAAGATTACTTTAATGCTTTGATACTTTTATATGCCAAGGAGGATTACTTTAATGCTTCAATACTTTTATGTGCCAAGGAAGATTACTTTAATGCTTCGACACTTTTATGTGTCAAGAAGGATTACTTTAATGCTTCGATACTTTTATGTGCCCAGAAGTATTATGTTAATGCTTTGATACTTTTATATGCCAAGGAAGATTACTTTAATGCTTCGATACCTTTATATGCCAAGGAGGATTATTTTAATGCTTCGATACTTTTATGTGCCAAGGAGGATTACTTTAATGCTTCGATACTTTTCTGTGCCAAGGAGGATTACTTTAATGCTTCGATACTTTTAAAAGCCAAGTTGGATTAATTTAATGCTTCGATACTTTTCTGTTTCAAGGAGGATTACTTTAATGCTTCGATAATTTTATGTGCCAAGGAAGATTACTTTAATGCTTCGGTATTTTATGTGCCAAGGAGGATAATGTTAATGCTTCGATACTTTTATATGCCAAGAAAGATTACTTTAATGCTTCGATACTTTTATGTGCCAAGGAGGATTACTTTAATGCTTGGATACTTTTATGTGCCAAGAAAGATTACTTTAATGCTTCGATACTTTTATGTGCCAAGAAGGATTATGTTAATGCTTTGATACTTTTATATGCCAAGGAAGATTACTTTAATGCTTCGATACTTTTCTGTGCCAAGGAGGATTACTTTAATGCTTCGATAATTTTATGTGGCAAGGAGGATTACTTTAATGCTTCGATAATTTTATGTGGCAAGGAGGATTACTTTAATGCTTCGATAATTTTATGTGGCAAGGAGGATTACCTTAATGTTTCGATACTTTTATGTGCCAAGAAGGATTATGTTAATGCTTCGATACTTCTATGTGCCAAGGAAGATTACTTTAATGCTTCAATACTTTTATGTGTCAAGGAGGATTACTTCAATGCTTCGATACTTTTATGTGCCAAGGAGTATTATTTTGATGCTACGATACTTTTTTGTGTCAAGGAGGATTACTATAATGCTTGGATACTTTTATGTGGCAAGAAGGATTACTGTAATGCTTCGATAATTCTATGTGCCAAGGAGGATTATGTTAATGCTTCGATAATTTCATGTGCCAAAGAAGATTACTTTAATGCTTCGATACTTTTATGCGCCAAGAAGGATTACTTTAATGCTTTGATACTTTCATGTGCCAAGGAGGATTTCTTTAAAGCTTGGATACTTTTATGTGCTAAGGAGGATTACTTTAATGCTTGGATACTTTTATGTGCCAAGGAAGATTACTTTAATGATTCGATAGTTTGATGTGCTAAGGAGGATTACTTTAATGCTTCGATACTTTCATGTGCCTACAACGATTACTTTAATGCTTCGATACCTTTATATGCCAAGGAGGATTATTTCAAAACTTTGATACTTTTGGTGCCAAGGAGGATTACTTTAATGCTTCGATGCTTTTATGTGCCAAGGAGGATTACTTTAATGTTTCAATACTTTTATGTGCCAAGGAAGATTAATTTAATGCTTCAGTCCTTTTATGCGCCAAGAAGGATTACTGTAATTCTTCAATACTTTTATGCCCCAATGAAGATTACTTTAAAACTTTGATACTTTCATCAGCCACGGGGAATTACTTCAATGCTTCGCTACTTTTATGTGCCAAAAAGGATTACTGCAATGCTTTGATAATTCCATGTGCCAAGGAAGATTACTTTAATGCTTCGATACTTTCTTGTGGGAAGGAGGATTACTTTAATGCTTCGTGCCAAGGAGGATTACTGCAATGCTTCGATAATTTCATGTGCCAAGGAAGATTACTTTGATGCTTCTATACTTTTGTGTGCCAAGGAGGATTACTTCAATGCTTCGATACTTTTATATGCCAAGGATGATTACTTTAATGCTTTGATACTTTTATGTGCCAACTAGGATTACTTTAATGCTTCGATAATGTTATATGCAAAGGAGGATTATTTTAATGCTTCGATACTTTTATGTGCCAAGGAGGATTACTTTAATGATTCGATACTTTTATATGCCACGGAGGATTACTTTAATGCTTTGATACTTTTATGTGCCAAGGAGGATTACTTTAATGCTTTGATAATGTTATATGCAAAGGAGGATTACTTTAATGCTTCGATAATTTTAAGTGCCAAGGAGGATTACTTTAATGATTCGATACTTTTATATGCCAAGAAGGATTACTTTAATACTTCGATACTTTCATGTGCTTAGAAGATTACTTTAATGCTTCGATAATTTTATGTGCCAAGGAGGATTATTTTAATGTTTCGATACTTTCATGTGCAAAGGAGGATTACTTTAATGCTTCGATACTTTTATGTGCCAAGGAGGATTACTTTAATGCTACGATAATTTTATATGCCAAGGAAAATTACTTTAATGTTTCGATACTTTTATGTGCCAAGGAAGATTACTTTAATGCTTCGATACTTTTATGTGCCAAGGAGGATTACTTTAATGCTTCGTGCCAAGGAGGATTACTGCAATGCTTCGATAATTTCATGTGCCAAGGAAGATTACTTTGATGCTTCTATACTTTTGTGTGCCAAGGAGGATTACTTTAATGCTTCGATATTTTTATGTGCCAAGGAGGATTACTTTAATGCTTCGCTACTTCTATGTGCCAAGGAGGATTACTTTAATTCTTCGATAATTTTATATGCCACGGAGGATTACTTTAATGCTTTGATACTTTTATGTGCCAAGGAGGATTACTTTAATGCTTCGATAATGCTATATGCAAAGGAGGATTACTTTAATGCTTCGATAATTTCAAGTGCCAAGGTGGATTACTTTAATGATTCGATACTTTTATATGCCAAGGAGGATTACTTTAATACTTCGATACTTTCATGTGCTTAGGAAGATTACTTTAATGCTTCGATAATTTTATGTGCCAAGGAGGATTATTTTAATGTTTCGATACTTTCATATGCAAAGGAGGATTACTTTAATGCTTCGATACTTTTATGTGCCAAGGAGGATTACTTTAATGCTTCGATAATATATATGCCAAGGAAGATTACTTTAATGTTTCGATACTTTTATGTGCCAAGGAGGATTACTTTAATGCTTCGATACTTTTATGTGCCAAGGAGGATTATTTTGATGCTTCAATAATTTTATATGCCAAGGAGGATTACTTTAATGCTTTGATACTTTTATGTGCCAAGGAGGATTACTTAAATGCTTTGATACTTTTATATGCCAAGGAGGATTATTTTAATGCTTCGATACTTTTATGTGCCAAGGTGTATTACTTCAATGTTTCGATAATTTTATATGCCAAGGAGGATTACTTTAATGCTTCGATATTCTTATGTGCCAAGGAGGATTACTTCCATGCTTCGATACTTTTATATTCTAAGGATGATTACTTTGATGCTTCGATACGTTTATGTGCCAAGGAGGGTTACTTTAATGATTCGATACTTTTATGTACCAAGGAGGATTACTTTGATGCTTCGATAATTTTAAATGCCGAGGAGGATTACTTTAATGCTTCGATACTTTTATATGCCAAGGAGGATTACTTTAATGCTTCAATACTTTTATATGCCAGGGAGGATTACTTTAATGCTTCGATACTTTTATGTGCCAATTAAGATTACTTCAATGCTTCGATAATTTTATATACCAAGGAGGATTACTTAATGCTTCGATATTTTTATGTGCCAAGGAGGATTACTTCAATGCTTCGATACTTTTATATGCCAAGGATGATTACTTTAATGCTTTGATACTTTTATGTGCCAACTAGGATTACTTTAATGCTTCGATAATGTTATATGCAAAGGAGGATTATTTTAATGCTTCGATACTTTTATGTGCCAAGGAGGATTACTTTAATGATTTGATACTTTTATATGCAACGGAGGATTACTTTAATGCTTTGATACTTTTATGTGCTAAGGAGGATTACTTTAATGCTTCGATAATGTTATATGCAAAGGAGGATTACTTTAATGCTTCGATAATTTTAAGTGCCAAGGAGGATTACTTTAATGATTCGATACTTTTATATGCCAAGGAGGATTACTTTAATACTTCGATACTTTCATGTGCTTAGAAAGATTATTTTAATGCTTCGATAATTTTATGTGCCAAGGAGGATTATTTTAATGTTTCGATACTTTCATGTGCAAAGGAGGATTACTTTAATGCTTCGATACTTTTATGTGCCAAGGAGGATTACTTTAATGCTTCGATAATTTTATATGCCAAGGAAGATTACTTTAATGTTTCGATACTTTTATGTGCCAAGGAGGATTACTTTAATGCTTCGATACTTTTATGTGCCAAGGAGGATTATTTTGATGCTTCAATAATTTTATATGCCAAGGAGGATTACTTTAATGCTTCGATACTTTTCTCTGCCAAGGAGGATTACTTAAATGCTTCGATACTTTTATATGCCAAGGAGGATTACTTTAATGCTTCGATACTTTTATGTGCCAAGGAGTATTACTTCAATGTTTCGATAATTTTATATGCCAAGGAGGATTACTTTAATGCTTCGGTATTTTATGTGCCAAGGAGGATTACTTCCATGCTTCGATACTTTTATATTCTAAGGATGATTACTTTGATGCTTCGATACGTTTATGTGCCAAGGAGGATTACTTTAATGTTTCGATACTTTTATGTACCAAGGAGGATTACTTTGATGCTTAAATAATTTTAAATGCCAAGGAGGATTACTTTAATGCTTCGATACTTTTATATGCCAAGGAGGATTACTTTAATGCTTCAATACTTTTATATGCCAAGGAGGATTACTTTAATGCTTCGATACTTTTATGTGCCAATTAGGATTACTTCAATGCTTCGATAATTTTATATACCAAGGAGGATTACTTAATGCTTCGATATTTTTATGTGCCAAGGAGGATTACTTCAATGCTTCGATACTTTTATATGCCAAGGATGATTACTTTGATGCTTCGATACTTTTTTGTGCCAAGGAGTATTACTTTAATGTTTTGATACTTTTATATGCCAAAGAGGATTACTTTAATGCTTCGATACTTTTATGTGCCAAGGAGGATTATTTTAATGCTTTGATACTTTTATGTGCCAAGGAAGATTATTTTAATGCTTCGATACTTTTATATGCCAAGGATGATTACTTTGATGCTTCAATACTTTTATGTGCCAAGGAGGATTATTTTAATGCTTTGATACTTTTATGTGCCAAGTAAGATTATTTTAATGCTTCGATACTTTTATATGCCAAGGATGATTACTTTGATGCTTCGATACTTTTATATGTCAATGAGGATTACTTTAATGCTTCGATACTTTTATGTGCCAAGGAGGATTATTTTGATGCTTTGATACTTTTATGTGCCAAGGAAGATTATTTTAATGCTTCGATACTTTTATGTGCCAAGGAGGATTACTTTAATGCTTTGATACTTTTATGTGCCAAGTAAGATTATTTTAACGCTTCGATACTTTTATGTGTCAAGGAGGATTACTTTAATGCTTTGATACTTTCATGTGCCAAGGAAGATTACTTTAATGCTTCTATACTTTTATGTGCCAAGGAGGATTACTTTTATGCTTTTGATAATGTTATATGCAAAGGAGGATTACTTTAATGCTTCGATACGTTTATGTTCCAAGGAGGGTTACTTTAATGCTTCGATAATTTTATATGCCAAGGAAGATTACTTTAGTGCTTCGATACCTCCATGTGCCAATGGAGATTACTTTAATGCTTCGATACTTTTATGTGGCTTTAGGTGCCAAGGAAGATTATTCTAATGCTTCGATACTTTTATGTGCCAAGGAGGGTTACTTTAATGCTTCGATAATTTTTATGTGGCAAAGAGGATTAATTTAATGCTTCGATAATTTTATATGCCAATGAAGATTTCTTTAATGCTTCAATACTTTTATGTGCCAAGGAGGATTACTTTAATGCTTCAATACTTTTATGTGCCAAGGAGGATTACTTTAATGCTTCGATACTTTTATGTGCCAAGGAGGGTTACTTTAATGCATCGATAATTTTATATGCCATGGAGGATTACTTTGAAACTTCAATACTTTTAGGTGTCAAGGAGGATGATTTTAAAACTTAGATACTTTTAGTAGCTAAGGAGGATTAATTTCAAACTTTGATCTTTTTAGATGACAAGGGGGATTACTTTAAAACTTCTATACATTTAGGTGCAAAGGAGGATGACTTTAAAACTTTGAGACCTTAGGTGCCAAGTGAAATTACTTTAAAACTTCGATACTATTAAAACCAAAGAGAATCACTTTAAAATTAGATGCATTGGGTATTGAATTATTCATGGATTTAGAAAAGTGGAAAGATGTTCATGAGCAGTGGTCAAATTTTCAGGATGAGGTGATTTGGCCAACGCACTGTACTTTTGGCTAATATACCGTATGTTAACATGAAAGTTAATGCAGATTGGAATAAGGGATTGAGAGCTTTAACAACAAACCGTCTTGAAGATTCTCGGGCACACTATTTATCTAATTTCTCTTCTTGTTTTAATAAAGTTTTCAAAGTTTATATAGGAAATATTTATTTTAATGTTACTGTTCTTAGAATATTTTATTTTTCTCTGTTTCCTTTCCTCACTGGGCTATTTTCCCCGTTGCGGCCCCTGGGCTTACAGCATCCTGCTTTTCCAACTCAGGTTGTAGCCTAGCAAGTAATAATAATAATGATAATAATAATATTCCAAGGTCAGATTTCGAACCTATGCCCCTGAGTTCAAACAAAACTGGACCAGCTATTTGAGAACTCAAATCAAACCGTTATGTTATGATTCTGAGCTATTGCCCCAAGTAGAAGCATTTTTTATTCCTGAATTATTAAAGATATTTGTCTCTCTCTCTCTCTCTCTCTCTCTCTCTCTCTCTCTCTCTCTCTCTCTCTCTCTCTCTCTCTCTCTCTCTCTCTCTCTCTCTCTCTCTTTATATATATATATATATAATATATATATATATATATATATATATATATATATATATATATATATATATATATATATATATATATATATGTATATATAAATATATATATGTGCATATAAATATATATATACACTATATATATATATATATATATATATATATATATATATATATATATATATATATATATATGTGTGTGTGTGTGTGTATAGATATATAGTGTCAATTAGTAAGTCTTTTTGAAACGCTGACCATTATTGCTTCATCATGCCAAACGCTGATAACCTCTTATATGAACGCCATATAATCTTAGGAAGTGTTAAAGGTGAAATTCCATTATTAACATCCGTGCTTTTAACAGAACATAGATAAAATAGAAAGAAAGCCTTTTAAGAGTCTTTGCTTATCATACTTTCAAAATCTCCCTCCATAATGTATCATTATGTTCTCCTTCCAACAGCATCCCTTTATTTGAATGATAAAGTAAAAAAAGGGTGGAAAAGAAAAAAATGTACAAATATTGTCCTTGGTCCTCAACGCCTACCACCGCCTACATCAACAAACTCCACGGACTCCCCACACACAATATCAGCTGTTAGATGGCGTCCCAGTGAGATGTATGTTGACGCAATATGGAGAATCAATGATTTATTCAATAAATTTCTAGCGAAGGGGGAGACAGATGGAAAGATAAGTGGGGTCTCTTTTATAACTATACTTCGGGTTTCAAATTCTAGAATTTAGACATTTTCTTATATCCTGTAGAACTTATGTGCTCGCATTTTTGTATGAATGTGAATATTTGTAATTTTATAAAAAAAAAAACGAGCATTTGTTATTATTATTTTTTATCATTATTAACATCAGTTTTAGCAGTAATAGTAGCAGTTAAACAATAATGAGTTCATGAATGGAAAAATGATAAATTCAATCAGTAAAAAAGCAAACGCATTTTTATTATTATTTTTTATCACTATTAATAGCAGTAATAGCAGTAGTAAATAAACAGTACTTAAGTTGAAAATGGATAAACTCAATCGAAAAAAACAAGCAAACGCTATGTGCTCTCGTGAAAGGTTTTTTAGATTGATATCAAGCCTGAAAACAACTAGAAAACTTTTAAGCTTTATTCCTTGAAATGACATTTCATATTCCGGGCCAGCGAATATTGAATTCTCCTTTTTTATACCCAAAGGCTACACGATTCATAGGAATTACAAAAGATGGTTGTCTTATTTCCTTAGCTGAGAAAGTTTTCCAGCTATTCTTTTGTCAGCAAAACTTTTTACGAGCAACGTTATGTTCGGAGTGGGATGTTTTTGAACGTCATTCTGTCGGATAACTGAAGTGGCTCCTTTTCTGTCTTTTTACTCAAGAAGACTGGACTGTCTTTTGAATATTCATGGATACGTAAACACTTCTTTATTTATCTTAAACCGAATTATTATTTTTTTTTTACTTTTTTATAGGTTTAAAGGTTTAAAGTCGTTCATGAATGGCAGAGGCAAGGGACAGTTACATTGCCCTATCAAACAGGAAAATGCCCTTAGAGACTGACCATATGTACATATGATCAGCACCCAACCCCCCTCTCCACCCAAGTTAGGCCCAAAGAGGGCCAGACAATGGCTGCTGATAACTCAGCAGGTAGCCCTGTAGGCTCCCCCAAACCCCCATCCTTAGTTTACAAAGATTGTGAGGTTGCAGCGACCAAAGGAACGTACGAGTTTGAGCGGAACTCGAACCCCAGCCTGGCGATCACGAATCAGGGACGTTATCACATAGGCCACCAAAACCATTAGGAACATATTCCTGTGTTTTTTATGGTGAATTTTTAAAGATTATTTGGTCATTCATCAATTTCGCGTAACTCAAGTAGCTAGGCACTCGAAGGTATTACCTTAATACCTCGAAAACTTTTCAATATTCAAACTTAGAAAAAAAAAAAAAAACTAATTTTAATCGGAAGTTTTTCGTGAAAATATATTGTTCTCATCCGTATTTCAGTAAAATACAGGCGACTG
>NC_090743.1:38033939-38041439 GCF_036898095.1 Palaemon carinicauda
AAGAATTAAACTAAAAACCTAGAGGCCGAAAAATACTTGCTATCAATATAGGAAAAAAGTTCTTCGTGAGTTACAAAGAATTGGAAAAATTGCTTAGAAAAATTTTATATAGCATTTCTGTATGACCTGTTTTTATCCGTATGATAGCAAAAAATGTAGAAGACTAAAATTCGTTTAGAATATCAAAAACAGTATTCTAAAAATGTTATAGCTAAAGTAATTAAAAAAAAAAGAAAAAACATGCCATGTAAGGGAGTTAAAATTGAAGATCAAATAAGGGAGAGAGAACATTTCTATGTTCACTAAAAGGAATACTTTGATATTACAAGGACAAATATAACGAGTATTTTTTTTTTATTTTCTGTAATTACTGTTTCATAATTTTACTCATTCTTATGGTAAAAAATTTAGTTTATGCATTTTGAAAATAATATTTAGTCTAAGATTAACATAGAAATGATGTTGCAGCATCAGCAGTAGTATTAGAGTAAAAAATATAGTTCATCACAAACATTTTCGCTATGAGAAAAAAATGGCAGATTTCATAGATAACGCATTATCAGCAGGGTACCGACGCACTGCTGTATATCCTTCAGTGTTTATACGTGAAGCAGCCAATACTGTGGAAGTTTTCTGCACTGGGTGTTTCGTCCACGATGCTGCAATTAGAGTATGAATGTGTAAGTGAACATTATGCGAGATTTATATATATATATATATATATATATATATATATATATATATATATATATATATATATATATATATATATATATATATGTATATATATATTTTTGGGCTCAAGCCATGGCGTCCTGATGGAAGGTTCCTTTTTGGTAGCTTCCTTGGGTAAATAACTACTAAGATATTCCCAGAGAATTTAACCACAGGTTATCACAGAATTCTAACTTCTGGAGCGAGTATCCTAAAGGTTTCCCTTTTAAGACATCGTATATCAACAGGGGACGCATGTATTAACGCGCCACATAGCTATCTACACCCCGAACAGAGTTAATGCTTCGGTGTGTAAAGGCGGAGAATAGCTGGGAGCCGTTCCATAGCTAATCTCATCCGTGGCTACTTTTGGTACTCGAGACGTAAACAAACGGGCGCCATTGCTTAAATGACGTCACGTCCGTCTTCATCCTTTGTACAGTAGCTCGCCTTACTTAGACGGATTTTCCCTGTGCTATCTTTATCGCCTTGCATCTTTATCATGTCGCTACCTTCGGCCTCGCCTTCTTCTGGAAAGTTGAGTACAAGGTTCCAGTATTGTTTAGTTAAGCTCTGACCGTAAAGTAAATATTACTTTTCGAGATAATTGTTGTTTTGTGGCAAAGCTGTGCCTCTACCGGACCCGCCATTTTATGGCGTCGTTGTTGTTCTGCATGCCTTATTTAGTTAGCCACAACAACGCTTCCGGCCTTATTTACTAATCGATAACATTAGTTTATTTAGTCTTCATAGCTAGGAACTTTTATATCGTGTTTTGACGCTTTTTTACCGGTCATCGATTGACCCCATACCAGTTGGCTACTATAGCCCCCAGGCCAGAGCGCCTATATATTAGTGTTCATGCATGATTTTATCAGTGATCCTAGGCTTACTTATGAAGATAGTGGCATTATTTTACAATACTATTGACTGTGATGCAAGTGTTTTCGCCTTCAGGGACCATATAGGGGATAGGTTAGTTAGTGTGCCTTCCTAACCTAACCTACATGTAGGACCCCTATATGCTTCCTTCATCCCCCTGCCCTTGGGCATTCCCTCTGTGTAGCCTTGCTCCCCTTACCACGTAAGGGGATCAAGCTCTTACCAGAGTATGTTATCGCCTCTCTGTCCTCCCTAAGGGAATGAACCCCCCTTAGGGTTGCGCCTGAGAGTGAGGAACGGCTAGTCTTTCCTCTATTGCTAGGACTAAGCTTACGACTGTCCTGCGATAGCGATATGTCTTCTATCCTTCCTAGTTCAGGACGTTCATCCCTGCTCTAGGTTAGGTTTTGGAAGGGTAATTCTGTTCCTTGCTGAAACTGTACCCATGCACCGTTTCAGTCAGGCTGCCTTACCTTAGGTTAGGGAGTGTCCTCCCTTCCTTAGTGGCTGCTCTGGTACAGAACCCCTTCCATGGAAGATTCTTCTCTTCTCCCCTCCCCACCTATCTCTTGTATAGCCTAGCCTATACTTAGGTTAGTCTATACCCATCTGTCCCCTGTCCTACAACTCCTCCTTAGGGTGGAGTGATAGGGCTACCTTGAGCTTCTGTGTACAGTCCGCTCTGGTACATATACCCTTCATAGTGTCCTATGGGGTTAGCCACTGGATGTGTTCTGTATACAGGGGTCTCCCCCTCTTTGGGTGTCCCCTAGCCCTCCCTTGGGCTACCCTAGCTCCCGGTCCTCTGCGGCCCCTGCTTCTGGGTGATAGAGCCAGCCTCTATCATGGGTACACCCTCTCAGGGGGGGATGTCTGGGAGTCCATGGCTGGACTCCTTACATCCCTCCCTCTGTCTCTTTCACTATCAGGGTGCCGGTCCCTTGCCGCCTCCACTGTCGGTGATACCCACCTCCTACCTTGGTGACTCACCCCATACCCCCATGGCCTCCAGTCCTCCGTGTGCCGGGGGACTGCCGCCTGCCGCCGGCTTCCAGTCGATGGCTCTCCCCCTTCCTCATAGCTTGGCCGTCCGCCCGCTGGCCGGCCCCCGGAGTGCCGGCATCCACTGCCGGCAACCCGGTTCTGCTATAACCATCCTTGTTCCTGTCACCAATCTGGCATCCTCCGGCTGCCGGAGCCGCCGCTCCCTCTGCCGGCGTGCCGCCGTTGTGCCGGCGGCCGCCACCCTGGTATTACTCTTGACTTATATTGTCTGTCCTAATGCCAGAAACTCTGCTGGAGCGGCCTCCGGCGTGCCGGAGGTCTGCCGGAACCTTCCGGAGGCGTCAAGACGACTTGCACCCCCTTCTACTAGCTATCATCTGATACTGATAGCCCTACACTGCAACCAGATGGCCTGTTTACGTTAATGGATCAGTACCTTGTTACTTTTCTACTGGTAATCATGCTGTCCTTTTGCATTCTTCAGATTTCCAGCATGCTGCGTGTATCTTAGCGCGGCTGGTTGCCGGAAGCAGTTACCCTTGGGGATCCTTTAGCCCCCTAATTTGGGACTGAGTGGCCTCAGTCCCAAACTTATCCTTGGCAATTCCCATGGAATTCCATTGCCCTATGGACTTCTACTGGAATTCTATCCTGCGCCTTCGGCCACCTCAGATTATCCAAGGATGAAGCTTACGGTAACCAGCCGGGCGGGATGCACGGAGTATGTTTCTTTACTATCTCAATCCTCTGTGCATCACACCCTTTATCAAGTTAAAATTAATGATTAATATTAACTTAGCTTAAGAGCCATTCTTATGACTCCCCCCATACTCATTTTCTCTTTCTTCCACAGGAGGAGCAGATGAAGTGTGACTTCGACTTCTGCGCTGTGAAACGCCCGCACTTCTACGGGCATACGGCTTGCAGGACTCACGCCCCTTGTGCTAACAAGAAAGGGGATTTGAAATTCTGGGACCCGCTAAACTGTACGGTCTGCCAGGCTCACCTAGTTGATGCCTTCCATAACCCTCCCTCAGCGGAGGTCAGGGACACTTCTCGGGAGAAGCTACGCAAGTGGGTGCGTGGCTTCCAGAAGAATGCCACCGGACCGTACCTGGCCACTGAAGAATTGAGGTCACTTCTGTTCCCAAAGGCCTCCCCTGATTCTGTGGTGCCCAAGGATTTGATCCCCACTCTCCAAATTACGGTGGAACCAGATGTAGTCATGGCCCAGTCCATGCACGAGTGCCGCCTGGATTCCGAAGATGATGAACACATGTCGGATATTTCGGAGGACACGGAGAAGACCCTTATGGCTCAAGGTGCTGAAGATGATGAGGACCAGGTGGAATACAACGAGTCGGAGCAAGAGGTCGCTCCTCCTTCCATCACCGCCCCTACTCCTACACCGACGGAAGTGTCTCTCCCGTCTACCTCCACTACCCCAGAACCCTTGCCATCCACCCAAGAGATGCTCCGGATGATTAAAGCCATCATGGACGACAGGCTGAAGGAAAATCAGGAGTTCATCAGGTCCATGATAGGATCCAAAGAACCGAAGAAGATCTCAGTTAAGGATCTCCCCGCTTGCTCACATGCCAACCCATGGAGGTATGCTGAGCATATGGTTATCGCGACCGGCAGGATCTTCGTCAGCGACAAGATCGGCACAGTCCCCCTGGAAGACGTGGAGTTCTTCCCAAACTTCGAGGCCTACCCGGACTGTTACGTCCGGCTTCGCTCTGAACCTGCCTCTAAAGAAGAGACCGAACCAAAAGAGGAGATAGTGTTCGATCTCGCGAAGGCCCAGGCTATGCTAGCCAACACGTTTAAAAGTAGGGGTTTTACCTGCTCTAAGCTTCCGGCCCTGAGCAAGAAGCACCCTACCTACGTCGCACCTGAGGATGCAGTCCTTCCATTCACGGAAAAGGCCTTCGCTGCGTGCCTCAAGGCTGTGGAAGAGGGAAAAGCCTGCCCTGCACTGGGGGAGTGCAGACCCTTCTCCATAGTGACTCCCCCCGACGCTCGACACTGGAAGGACATCCAGCATACTTTCGTGGTGGGAAAGCTAGATCCTGACGTCGCCGGGCGTCAGTTTAATGAAGACCTCCCGAAACTCAACGATCACCTCCTTCGTCGGGAACAAGATACGAAGGAGAGGCTCGCAGCATCCATGTCCCACCAGGTCCAACTGGACATCATGGCCTGTGACACCAGAGTACCAGACCACTACATGGTACTTGCCAAATCCCACATGGCAACCCTGGTGAAGGATATGTACCACTTCATGAAGGCTCGGAGAGCCTGTCGTGAATTCGTGTTCGCAGGTGCCACTGTGAAACATGAACCCCGGAGGCTGATTTCCTCCAACATCTGGGGTAAACACCTCTTTCCTTCTGACCTTGTGAAGGAGATCACCGACAAAGCCGCCACGGAGAATAGGAACCTTCTCCACAAGTGGGGCATGTCAAAAAAGAGGAAATCCTCTCAGGACGACGGACCTCAACCTAAGAGGAAATCTTCCAAACAGAAACCCCAGCAACGTCAACCAAGACGTCAGTTTCCGGGACCCGCTACCTCCCAAGTGGCAGCTCAGCCACAGCAGACCTTTCAGCTGGTCACCCAACCGGTCTTGTCACAGTCACCGGTTTTCACCCCTGCTTTTGAGCAACAGACGACTACCTTTCGCCCCAAAGGTAGAGGCTCAAGCAGAGGTGCAGGCAGAGACGCATCTCGCCGTCCCTCCAGAGGCAGAGGAGGAAAGGGAGCTAGCGGCCGAGGCAGTAAGCCCTCGGGACACCAGAAGCAATGAAGTGCTTCCGGTGGGAGGAAGACTCCGCCAATTCCAGGATCGTTGGACCTTCGATCCCTGGGCACACAGCATCGTCAAGAAGGGTCTAGGCTGGAGTTGGACTCAACCACCCCCAACCTTCCAGCAATTCTTCCAACAATCAACCCCCCTTCTGGAAGAATATGTCCTAGATCTCTTGAACAAGAAGGTGATAAGGAAGGTAAAGTCCACCAGGTTCCAAGGGAGACTGTTTTGTGTCCCCAAGAAAGACTCCGACAAACTCAGAGTCATTCTGGACTTATCCCCCCTCAACAAGTTCATAGCGAACGACAAGTTCAAGATGCTGACTCTTCAACAGATAAGGACCCTTCTGCCTCGAGGTTCTTACACGGTCTCCATAGACCTGGCGGATGCCTACTGGCACGTTCCAATGAACCATCACGCTTCCTCCTACCTAGGATTTCGACTCCAAAGGAAAAGCTACGCCTTCAGGGCCATGCCCTTCGGCCTCAATGTGGCCCCTCGGATCTTCACAAAGCTGGCGGACGCCATAGTACAACAGCTCCGCCTCCGAGACGTCCAGGTGATGGCCTACCTCGACGATTGGCTAGTCTGGGCTCCATCGCCCGAGGATTGTGTAAAATCCTGCAGCAAAGTCACCCAGTACCTAGAACACCTGGGATTCAAGATAAACGTGAAGAAATCTCGCCTCTCTCCAGCTCAGAAGTTCCAATGGTTAGGAATCCAATGGAACCTTCAGTCACACCGCCTTTCCATTCCCCAGAAGAAAAGGAAGGAAATAGCAGGGTCTGTCAAGCGACTACTGAAATCCAAGCGGATCTCAAGACGCCAGCAGGAACGAGTTCTAGGCTCTCTACAGTTCGCCTCAGTAACAAACCCAGTGCTTCGTGCACAGCTATAGGATGCCGCGGGAGTCTGGAGACGTTCTGCATCCATCGCTCGAAGAGACCTCAAGAGACGGCTCCCAAACAGACTTCGACTTCTCCTCAAGCCGTGGTCGGAAGCAAAGGCCCTGAAAAGGTCTATTCCTCTTCAACACTCACCTCCATCACTCAACATCCACACGGACGCTTCGCTGGAGGGTTGGGGAGGTCACTCCCACCAAAAACAGGCTCAAGGCACATGGTCTCCCCTGTTCAAGACGTTTCACATCAACATCTTGAAGGCCATGGCGGTCCTTCTAACTCTGAAGAAACTCTCCCCGCCTCCCTCGATCCATATTCATCTAACCCTAGACAACTCGGTGGTAGTTCGATGTCTCAATCGCCAAGGCTCAAGATCGCCCCAGATAAATCAGGTGCTTCTCCCAATCTTCCGTCTGGCAGAGAAGAAGAAATGGCACCTGTCTGCAGTTCACCTACAAGGATTCCGCAACGTGACAGCGGATGCTCTATCTCGGACAAACCCGATAGAGTCGGAATGGTCTCTAGACGCAAGATCATTCTCCTTCATCTCTCACCAAGTCCCAGAACTTCAGATAGATCTCTTCGCAACGAGCGACAACAATCAACTTCCTCGGTACGTGGCCCCGTACGAGGACCCCAAGGCAGAAGCAGTGGATGCCATGTCACTGGACTGGAACAGATGGTCCAAGATCTACCTGTTCCCTCCCACCAACCTTCTGCTGAAAGTCCTCTCCAAGCTGAGAACCTTCAAAGGGACAGCAGCCCTAGTGGCTCCCAAGTGGCCCCGGAGCAACTGGTACCCCCCTGGTCCTGGAGCTGCAGCCCAAGCTGATCCCTCTCCCGGGCCCAGTTCTCTCCCAACAAGTACAGAAGTCGACTGTCTTCGCTTCATCATCGAAAATCAAGGACCTTCATCTCATGATTTTCTCTCCCTAGCCGCAAAGAAGAGGTTTGGGATCTCGAAGAAAAGTCTAGACTTCCTCGAGGAATACAAGACCGAATCCACAAGACGGCAATACGAATCATCTTGGAGAAAATGGGTCTCTTTCTTCAAGACAAAAAATCCTAAGGAAATCACAATTGATTTCTGCATGTCCTTCTTCATTCACCTTCATGGACAGGGATTAGCAGCCAATACGATTTCAACTTGCAAATCGGCCTTGACTAGACCACTATTGTATG
>NC_090743.1:38068939-38081439 GCF_036898095.1 Palaemon carinicauda
CTCTACCATCATTCCTCTTCCTTACCAAAGTATACCTTTTCTCTACCATCATTCCTCTTCCTTACCATCATACTTCTCACTACCTTTATTCCTCTTCCTGCCTTAATTCCTTTTCTCTACCTCTCATTCCTCTTCTCTACCATCATTCTTCTTCCTTACCTTCATTAACTCTTCTCTACCTTCATCCTCTTCCCTACCATCTTACGTCTTCCCTACCATCATACTTCTTCCCTACCTCCATTCTTCTTCTCCACCTTCATTCCTCTTCCCTACCATCATCTTTCTTCCTACTTTCATTCGTCTTCTCTACCATCATTCCTCTTCCCTACCATTATTCTCTTTTCTTAACTTTAAGCCAGTAGCGTACCTTCATGTTTGTCGCTTACCTTATGCCTTCCAGTATTCACGAGGGATAGAAATAGCCCCGTCAAGATCTTGACGGTCTGGTGACTTAAATCCAGCAAACTCTTCCGAGAGAGAGAGAGAGAGAGAGAGATGGAGAAGAGAGAGAGAGAGGAGAGAGAGAGAGAGAGAGAGAGTGAAGGAAAGACTTAGAGCAAGTTAGTTATGGCTGACGGTTGATGCCATATTAAAGTTTTCCAAATTTCAGACTAGTAGTCACGTGAGATCAAGGGTGATTTAGTGGAGGTAAAGGCTAAAAGGATGGAAATGTATGAGAAGAGAGAGAGAGAGAGAGAGAGAGAGAGAGAGAGAGAGAGAGAGAGAGAGAGAGAGAGAGAGTTAAATTTTCTTCAGTATTATAATCATTCAATATTTATAAATAGTTTTACGGTTTTAATTTATTCAATGTAAGGGTGAATCATGTTATACAGTGAGAATTGCATAAGAAAATTAGAACTTGTACTTGATAGAGCAAATACCTTCGACTACATCATGTATATTTCAAGATAGGCAATTGAAGTATGCACATTTTGCGATATTTCTTGCAAATCGGAGGAAAATTGACCACAATGTTGCAAAAAGGGGTATTTTACCTTTTCGTTACCTTCACCTTGATCTTTTGTCTTTGAATCGTGACCAATCATATTTCAAATTTCATGTAATTCTGGCTAATATTTTTTTATTTATGCGAATCGCACACAGACCGACATACGTTAATCAAATCATAACCTTCGCCGCAACGAAGTTGGAAAAATATGTTTTGATATAATTTTACAGAAATCAAATCAATAACAAATCCCCTCTAATGATCAAATTAAATACCTTCCTTATCACAAATAAGACAGCACGTTCTGATTTGAACTTTCAGGTCTCCCATAATTAATAAAGATATTAATATGAAACTGTAATAGTTTAAAGCATAAAAAAAACTGAAAACTCTCGTTAATTCATCAGTATGTATGAAATGATAACAAACCTATAAATAATTCATGCAAATATCATTACGAGTCTTCTTCCTGCTGATTTTTGCAACCTCCCCCATCAGGCTGCAAATAATCTCACTCTCACGATTTAATTGACTTACAACATCAACCCACCCCCCTGGAACCTTCCAAGAACCCCCCCCCTAACCCCCCCCCCCCCCCCTCTCTCTCTCTCTCTCTCTCTCTCATAAAGAATGCCCTCCGCATTTCGAGGAAAAAAGGGAAATCATCAATACAAGTTTAATTAGATTTAATTTCTTTCGTGTTCTTTTTCTCTTTTCTGGGATTTTGGTAAACTAATTGTTTTTGGGGTGGAACCCACATCTCGCGAGTTTTTTTTTTTTTTTTTTTTTTTTGGTCACCTTCATAAAAATTGTACTAACTTTAATATTTTTTGATAAATTATGAGCTTGATTTGGTTTATCACTATACTTAGAATTCTAATTACCTGACTCCAAGGGAAATGGCAGCAATCATTTGGTGCAAATTGTAGATTTTTTTATTTTTCAGAAAATATTTATGCAAAGGACGCTTGTGTTCTTCATGGTTAATCATCATAATTTTTCACTTCCGCCAACAAAGTTGGAAGGAGGTTATGTTTTACCCCCTGCTTGTGTGTTTGTTTGTTTGTGAACAGCTTTCTGGCCACAATTTTATTCGTAGAGTAATGAAACTTGCAGGGATTAACTGTCATGTAAAAAGCTGGAAATGATTAAATTTTGGAAGGTCAAGGTCATTGTCAAGCAAATTGTACTATACACGTAATCAGCCAGAAGTTTGGACATCGTTGTCACAGAGACTTCAAACTTGGTTCATATTTGAGTGTATGAAAATCTACTCCAATTAATACATGTTATGGTCAAAGGTCAAGGTTGAGCAAAAGGTCGAGAAATAAGCTGCCGCGGCGGAGGTCTGTACTTTCCTGAATGCCCCTCTAGTTTCAGTATATATATATATATATTTTTTTTATATCATCTTTACACTGATTCGTGCTTAAGTGAATAATAAGCTGTACGTTATTTTGGCCAATTTACACTAGGAAGCAAGTATTCCTGGCGCACCTCGCTCAGAAGAAGTGGACCTTGTAACAGGTTTACTTTGCACCGAGCACTCAAGCAAAAAGTGTAGGAATAGATGGTAGAGGGTGGTGGGAGGGGCTAAGCATAGGATTTCGCTGTCCAGTATGAGTGTGGCTGGGTGCACTTCCTCAGAGCGAGGTGTACCACGAATTTCCTTGTCCAACTGTACTTATGGTGTGCATGTATGGTTAGCTCTAATATTAGACTGAACGAGAGGAAAGTCCTTTTTTTCTGAATGACGAGAGAAATGGAGGGGGGGGGGGGGGGCGGGAATCGGAGTTACTGGCGTTGTTGATGACGGCGCAAAACTAAAGTTTATCAATTTCAAGTTTGTACTTTGCACGGGAATAAGCGTGACCGGTTGAGTGCAGCAGTCAAATGGGATTAAGGTGAAGTGTATGTAAATGTAATGTCATAAGCATGTGTTTGAGAGAGAGAGAGAGAGAGAGAGAGAGAGGAGAGAGAGAGAGAGAGAGAGAGAGAGAGAGAGAGAGAATTAAAAGCTCATAAGGAAAGTATAAAGTATAAATATTTATTAGAAATGTAACAACATTGAATATATATATATATATATATATATATATTATATATATATATATATATATATATATATATATATATATACAGAGAGAGAGAGAGAGAGAGAGAGAGAGAGATTTCACTTGAATTTTATTCCTCTCTCTCTCTCTCTCTCTCTCTCTCTCTCTCTCTCTCTCTCTCTCTCTCTCTCTCTCTCTCTCTCTCTCTCTCTCAGTAATGCTGCAGCCCTAATATAGCCGTCGTGGCCAAAAGATTAATCAGAAGTATTTTGAACTCTCCTGGGAAATAGCATCTTTGCAACTTCTTAATAGCTCTTTTCTTTGTTCTCCGACTTTACGAATCTTTGACAAAAAATTAATCAAGTGAAGGAAATTAAGAAAAAAAGAAATCTTATTACTGGTGAAGAGAAAAGAAAGATTTGGTCTTTCTATTTTCTGAAGCTCTGTACAGTTTTATGGATGGATTTATACTGGGAAAGAAAAGTTGATGTTTCAGGTAAATATTTTCTTAATTTCTTTTTCTGTAAAAAATTGTGTCCGATTATAGTTTCTAAACTTTGCACGGTGAAGTAATTCGAGCTGGTCTATCTTATAGAATAATAATAATAATAATAATAATAATAATAATAATAATAATATCGCCTTTGTTTTTGAAGTTTTCATAGTTTAGATATGAAAGATCTAATTTAATGTTGTTACTTTTCTTAGTATATTTTATTTTGATTGTTAATTACTGCTCTTGTTTTTTTTTTATTTCCTTGTTTCCTTTCCTCACATGGTTATTTTTCACTGTTGGAACCCTTGGACTTCGAGCATGCTGCTCTTACAACTAAGGTTGTAGCCTAGCTTGTAATGATAACTACAACAACAACAATAACAACAACAACAACAACATTAATAATAATAATAATAATAATAATAATAATACCGATAAAAAATGAGGCATTACTTCAATAAATCTCGATTTTGATAGAAGCTCATTATTATTGGCAAGCAGTTATGAATCCTAAAAAAAAAATCTTCAAATAGTAGCAGTCCATTTCTGATTTCCAACGCCCAGCCGTCTATGATATGTGGAGTCTAATTTATATTATTATTATTATTATTATTATTATTATTATTATTATTATTATTATTATTATTATTACTAGCCAAGTTGGAAGAGCAAGATGCTATAAGCCCATCGGCTTCAACAGGGAAATATCAACCCACGCTCTATTAGAGGAATACAATAAACATTGAGGCTATATGCTTTGCTATTTGCTCCAGTCAAAGTGAACTCGAATATCCAAATAAAAAACGGATCTGACACAAAGTTACAAACAATCCATTTTACTCAAGAATAAGAAAATCGAGGCTGTGCACAAGTTAAAGTGATGGTACAGCCAGTGATTTTAGCCTTCTGGAAGCGTTGTATACTTGTAGAGGATGTGCACTAAGTGCAAGTGATGAAACAGCCAGTGATTTTAGTATTTTGGAAGCGTTGTATACATTGTAGAATCTGTACACTAAGTGTAAGTGATGGCACAGCCAGTGATTTTAGTTCTGTGAGCGTTGTATATTTTGTAGAGGCTGTGCACTGAGTGAAAGTGATGGTACAGCCAGTGATTTTAGCCTTCTGGAAGCGTTGTATACATTGTAGAGGCTGTGCACTAAGTGAAAGTAATGGTACGGCCAGTAATTTTAGACTTCTGGAAGCATTGCACACATTTCAGAGGCTTTGCACTAAGTGAAAGTGATGGTACAGCCAATGATTTTAGCCTTCTGGAAGCGTTGTATGCATTTTACAGGCTGTGCACTAAGTGCAAGTGGTAGTACAGCCAGTGAATTTTGCCTTCTGGAAGCGTTGTATACATTGTAGAGGCTGTGCACTAAGTAAAAGTGATGGTACAGCCAGTGATTTTAGCCTTCTGGAAGCTTTGTATACTTGTAGAGGATGTGCACTAAGTGCAAGTAATGGTACAGCCAGTGATTTTAGTTCTGGAAGCGTTAAATACATTGTAGAGGCTGTGCACTAATTGCAAGTGATGGTACAGCCAGTGATTTTAGCCTTCTGGAAGCGTTAAATACATTTTAGAGGCTGTGCACTAAGAGCAAGTGATGGTACAGCCAGTGATTTTAGCCTTCTGGAAGCGTTGTATACATTTTAGGGACTATGCACTAAGTGCAAGTGATGGTACAGCCAGTGATTTTAGCCTTCTGGAAGCGTTGTATACTTTGTAGAGGCTGTGCACTAAGTGAAAGTGATGGTACAGCCAGTGATTTTAGCCTTCTTGAAGCGTTGTATACATTGTACAGGCTTTGCACTAAGTGCAAGTGATGGTACAGCCAGTGATTTTACCCTTCTTGAAGCGTTGTATACTTGTAGAGGATGTGCACTAAGTGCAAGTGATGGTACAGCCAGTGATTTTACCCTTCTTGAAGTGTTGTATACTTGTAGAGGATGTGCACTAAGTGCAAGTGATGGTACAGCCAGTGTTTTAGTTCTGGAAGCGTTCTATACATTGTAGAGGCTGTGCACTAAGTGCAAGTGATGGTACAGCCAGTGATTTTAGCCTCTAGAAGCGTTGTATACATTTTTTATGTTATGCACTAAGTGAAAGTGATGGTACAGCCAGTGAGTTTACCTAATGGAAGCGTATACATTTTAGAGGCTATACATTTTAGTGCAAATGATGATACAGCCAGTGATTTTAGCCCTTTCGAAGCGTTGTGCACATTTTATAGGCTATGCTCAAAGTACAAATGATGGTACAGCCAGTGATTTTAGCCTTTTTGTTGCGTTGTATACATATTAGAGGCTGCGCACTATGGGCAAGTGACTGTACAGCCAGTGATTTTACCTTCTGGAAGCGTTGTAAGCATTACATAGGCTGTCTGTGGAAGGAACTTCACAGTATATCAGTTCATTCACTTTTTCTTTGGTCAAAACAGTGATTTTGCGTCTAGGAAAAATTGTGTGGTTCCCTGCTTGGATCTTCCATTATATAACAAGCGGTGCGAGGGGACTGTTGGGGTATAAAAGAGCTGTGAGATGAATGCAACTGAACTTTTGTTAAACAGATAACGAGCCTCTATACAAGCTCTTACTAGCAAGAAAGTCACAAAAATTCAAACAAAGTAAAACATCACGAGCAAGAATGTCACAAAAATTCAAACAAATCAAAACATGACGCTAGTAAGCTTAAACCGGTTGGTTTATTATCAGTGCGGGGAAGAGCTAGCTATAAAACCAAAAGAAATACCGTTACAGTGTACGAGCGTGTATGAAACTATTGCGTAACATAGAATTTCTTCACTAGCTGTGGATGCAGATAAGAAATTGTGTATATTTTTACCTCCACCAACTAAGTTGGAACGAGGTTATGTTTTACTCCCTGTTTGTGTGTTTGTTTGTGTATGTGTGTGTTTGTATGTGAATAGCTTCTTGGCCAAAGTTTTAAGCGTAGAGTAATGAAACTTGCAGGGATTAATTATTACGTAAAGAGCTGGAAAAGATTAGGTTTTGGAAGGTCAAGGTCAAAGGTCAAGGTCACGGCCAAGCAAAATGTCCAATTCACGTAATCAGCCATAAGTTTGGACATCGTTGTCACAGAGACTTCAAACTTGGTTCATATTTGAGTGTATGAAAATCTACGCCAATTAATACATATTAAGGTTAAAGGTCAAGTTCGAGCAAAAGGTCATGAAATAAGCTGCCGCGGCGGAGGTCTGCTCTCTACTGATTGCCCCTCTAGTTTTAGTAAGCATTCATTATCAAGTTATGTTTTGAGGTGTTTTATATTATTATTATTATTTTTATTATTATTATTATTATTATTATTATTATTATTATTACTAGCAAAGCTACAATCTTAAGTGGAAAAGCAAGATGCTATAAGCCCAAGGGCTCCAACAGGGAAAAATAGCCAGTGAGGAAAGGAAACGAGGAAATAAACAATGTCGTAGGCAGTCAGTATCAAGCGCATTTACGAACGAAATCATTTTTAGACGAATAAAGTTGTATGGAAAACATCATTAACTAATCTCCATTCAACTTATTATTTTTGCAAACTCTCCATATCTCTTAAAGCTCAGTTTTTTTTTATGACACTTGTCTTTCCATTACCGTTAAAGTTCTATCATTGTTTACCTCGAGCAAATAGGTCAATAACACCTTCATTTTTACCTGAGAGAGAGAGAGAGAGAGAGAGAGAGAGAGAGAGAGAGAGAGAGAGAGAGAGAGAGAAAGTAAAAAGTTATCAGAAAGTCTCAGAGCCAGACAGCGTTAAGGTATATAGTGTTGCCATATGACGTAGCACTAAGTTTTGAAAGCCCCAAGTTTATATGTCCGGTCAAGGCAAATATGATTCGGTGAACGAAAGACGGAAAAGGAAAAAAGGATTATAGAAGTTTATGTATATATTATAAGAAGTAATTAACAGGGAAATAGATATGATTACATCGATAATAGAAGAATGATAAAACAGAAAACAATGTGGGAAGAGGAAAGGGGAAACAAGAAATTAAATATGGCTGTGGGAAGATACATTTGAATCTAAAGAATTGAGAAATAATTGATTATTGGAAACGTCCCTGCCTGGCGATCTACTGGCCTTGGGTTCGATACACGTTCAAGCTCAATAGTTTCATGTAGTGTCTGCAGCCTGCCCAGCCTTGTGAGCTAAGGATAGGTGGTTTGGGGGAGCCTATAGGTCTACTTGCTGAGTCTTCAGCAGCCATTACTTGAGCTTCTCTGGTCCTGGAATGGGTGGAGAGGGGTCTTGGTCGCTGATCTTATGTACAAATGGTTAGTCTGTAGGACATTGTCCTGCTAGGGCTTTATCACTCATTTGCCTCAGTAATAAATGGTGATATATTTATTCATTTTTTTTTTTTTTTTCAAAAAGTGTTGGAGAAGATAGATTTTGATAAGCATGGAACAAAACAAGAAAAAAAATCGTTATGTAAAAACTATTCGAGTAAAATTTTGGGAAATAGTTTATGTTATAAACACAATCAAATTTTGTGAATCCCAAAATTGTAGCACAAAAGTAATTTCCGAACCCGCCGATACCCTTAAACTTTTAAACGCAGAACATCTCATTGGTTCGATTTCTTAACGAATCTTTTTCTCTTCTCAAGACGTCGTTTTTCTCTTAAAAAGTTATGAGGCGGAAAGTAAAGGACGGCGGGGGGGGGGGGGGGGGGGTGCCGTTGGAAATTCTTATCTCCCACCCTTTAATTGAAAAGGTTTCCCTTATCACCCTAATTATTCTCTCTTTAAATATCAGTATTTTTTTTCTATTAAGAACAAGTAACGTAAACTATTTATGTATTTTCCTAACCTCCATTTTTTTTTATTTAGAGTTTCACGAACCTTTTTTTTTCTCAATAAAGAACAACTAACGGAATCTATTTTTGTCTTTCCTTAGCTTCGATTTTCTAAGGTATTATTATTATTATTATTATTATTATTACCTCCGCCAGGAGGGTATGTTTTCGGTTCGGTTTGTTTGTTTCTCTGTTTGTCTGTCTGTCTGTGGACAACGTAGAGGCCACATTTCTACACGGAATCACTTCAAACTTGGCCAAGTAGTTCCCCAATGTGTATGGAAGAACTGATTAAATTTTGGTCAAGGTCACCCCAAGGTCAAGGTCACAGGGGTCACTGGTGTCACTATGACATAAGTGGCCATATCAAGAGACAGAAATAAAGCACTGACTTTTGCATAAGCCAACAGGGAAGTCCTAGTCCAGGCGCAACCCATGGGTGATGTTCAAATTTATAAAGGTCAAAGGTCAAGGTCATATTGGTGCATTATATCAATGTCATATTAAGTATCAGTGGCAAATGAACAAAGATCACTTGAAGGTCAAAAGTCAAGCAGGTCACTTGAAGGTCAAGGTCACGTGAAGGTCAAGGTCACGTGAAGGTCAAGGTCACCTGAAGGTCAAGGTCACGTGAAGGTCAAGTACATTTGAAGATCAAGGTCACTTGAAGCCAAGGTCATGTGAAGGTCAAGGTCACGTGAAGGTCAAGGTCACTTGAAGGTCACGTGAAGGTCAAGGTCATGTGAAGGTCGAAGTCACATCAATTCATGATTCTAGGACATATGGCGCTCTAGGTCACCTTGGCGGAGGTATGTCCTCTACGAGGACCATGTCCGCGTTCAGGACTTGCTCACTTGTTATTATTATTATTATTGTTATTATTATTATTGTTATTATTATTATTATTATTATTATTATTATTATTATTTTTGTCCGAATATTCTGTGGTAAAAAAATAAGAATATGTCATTTGACACATTTATATCAAGGTCAAAGATCTGACCTTTTAGGGTTAGGAAGAAGGTGCGAGGATTAGTGCTGTGTTCGACGGCTTAAATAAATTCAGGTCACATCATAATTAGTTATGCTGAACGGGGTGGTAGACATTATTTATTTTAGCTATTTTTATTTGGAAGAAACAGTTTCATATATAAATATGGTTATATAGCCATCATATATGTATGCATGTATATAGTATTTATATAGCTATATATGTATATATATATATATATATATATATATATATATATATATATATATATATATATATATATTTATATATATATATATATATTTATATGTATAGATTCTTATTTCGTTTCCTCGCAAGGCTGCTTTTTCTGTTTGACCCCTTAGATTTGTAGCATTCGGCTTTTCAAATAGCGTTGTAGCTTGGCTAGTAATTTTATATATATATATATATATATATATATATATATATATATATATATATATATATATATATATATATATATATATATAGAATGATTTATTGTTAATTTGTTCTCATTATTTATTTATTTCCTTATTTCTTTTCCTCACTGGGCTATTTTTCCCTGTTGGAGCCCTTGGGCTTATAGCATCTTGCTTTTCCTACTAGGGGTGTAGCTTGCCTAGTAATAATATTAATGATATATATATATATATATATATATATATATATATATATATATATATATATATATATATACACATATATATATATATGTATATATATGTATACACACACATATATATATGTATATATATATATATATATATATATATATATATATATATATATATATATATATTTATATATATACATATATATATATATATATATATATATATATATATATATATTTATATATATACATATATATATATATATATATATATATATATATATATATATATATATATATATATATATATATATATAGCTTCATTGACATTCCTAAGTATAAACCACTCTCTCTTTTAAGAAATACTGTTTAAGATAACACTTAAAGAAAAAATAGCATTTCTTTTGTTGCAGTAAACTGACTGGCTGGAAATTTCAAGTTCCCAATTTTATTACCTATTTATGAGAGAGAGAGAGAGAGAGAGAGAGAGAGAGAGAGAGAGAGAGAGAGAGAGAGAGAGAGAGAGAGAGAGAGAGAGAGAGAGCGCATTCAAAGTGCAGTGCATAGCAACCGAATAAAATTGAACGAGACATTGAAAAGGCATTAAAAATGTAATAAAACAAATATTGCATTGCAAACGTCACAAATATTTTCCATATTAGCAATGTGAAGGTTGACTTTATCATATGCATATACAACTGGTTTCATCTCTTTGTTTTTGAAAATTTATTAAGCTAGATATTTACATAAAGAAATATAAGATTATATAATGAGGTTGAAACAACTTTGATAAAGCTTATCAGTATGTGTTGTCATTATCACCTCTACGATATTGAATTTTGAAATGAAGTTGTTACTTTATATACGAAAAATAAATCTTTTACAACATATATTTTTTTTTTCAAATAAATAAAATCGTGGTGTATAAAACCCGTCTTCCAGCTGGCTATGGTGTTGACGAATTTCTTATTGGAATAACCCGCACTCGTTTAAAGGAAAGGAATGAATATCAGTGTCTTGTTCTTGGGTGTGTTCCGGTGGAAGTGAACACAAGTGGAAACACCGCTTGTGATTTGTGGAAGCTCTTATTAGAAGCAAGTTACAAGCTATGAACATCTATTTCAGTCCGAGCACACATATTGAAGAGCGGCAGGAAATTATTTATTTTCTAACGTAGCTTTAGCTCGTTCCGTTTTTTGTCCTTCCCAAATATTGAGGGGTAACTGTCATAAAGTACATCACGACCTTTGGATGGTCAGACCCTTTATCATCTAACGCTCGTTCAATGGTGTGTGTAGTTGGGTACTCTTCGTATTTGTCGAAAAAATAATTAAGTCCTTGTAAGAAGTTAATTGAGCCTTATTAATTATAGAGGATTTATTTTTAAAGCAAAGAGATCGTATATACAATTTAATTGATTATTCATCTTCGTGCTGTAAACACATGCACCCTCAAGGCGTTGTCATCAAATAAGGTAAATAAAAAAAAAAAAAAAAGACTTATCATCTGCTGGTAAGTATTGCTCAATAATTTTTCCACCAAATTTTAATGAATTAATTAAAAGACTTATAAATTAATGAAAAAGCTAATCCTAAATCATATATTTGGATAAAAAAAGATTCTTTGTTATTTAACACAAGATTGTTGTTTTAATGAAACGAATATACGTCACATTCGGAGCTATTCCCCATAGGTCTCACGATGTATATGATAAGAGTACGTTATTTTGCCTTGATGATAAAGTATACTACACAGTCCTTTAAAAGTTTTATTCCAGCCGTGACCAAGTTGTGGAATGATCTTCCTAATCGGGTAGTTGAATCAGTAGAACTTCAAAAGTTCAAACTTGCAACAAAAGTTTTATGTTGAATGTCTTTTTATAGTTTATATATGAAGTATCTGTTTTAATACAAAAGTTCAAACTTGCAACAAAAGTTTTATGTTGAATGTCTTTTTATAGTTTATATATGAAGTATCTGTTTTAATATTGTTAATGTTTTTAAAATATTTGATTTTAATTGTTCATTACTTCTTATATCGTTTATTTATTTCATTATTTCCTTTCCTCACAGCTATTTTTCCTTGTTGGAGCCCTTGGGCTTATAGCATCTTACTTTTCCAACTATGGTTTTAGCTTAGCTAATAATTATAATAATAATAATAATATTAATAATAATAATCATCTCCAGCAAGAGATTAATAATCCGTAGCAATAAATCTCTATTGATTTTCGAATGAACGTCATCCGCACTACTTTGAAGGTTTAAAGACCGCTCATGAATGGCAGAGGCGAGGGACAGTGACAATGCCCAAGCCTAGAGACTGACTATATATACAAATGATCAGCGCCCAAGTCTCCTTTACGACCAAGCTAGGACAATGGAAGGCCAAACAATAGCTGCTGATGACTCAACAGATAGCCGTTTAGGCTCCCCCCCAAAACAACCCATCCTCAGCTCACAAAGATGGTGAGGTTGCAGCGACCAAAGGAACTAATGATTTTGAGTGGGACTCGAACCCCAGTCTGGCGTTCACCAGTCAGGGACGTTACTACATCGGCTACAACAAATCAAATGG
>NC_090743.1:38089721-38104721 GCF_036898095.1 Palaemon carinicauda
CTTATCATGCAAAGGCCCCCGTGTGCCCTGCAGCGCTGCCAGGTGCCTTATGTATCTACGTCTGCGGGAATTTATGTTTTATTATGTCTGAAGAGGCGTGAGTTGGTATTTGTCTTTCTTATTTTAAATTCCTAAAAGGGGGAGGAGCCATTGTTGGAAGCTTCAGAACAGATGTGCATTAGTTATTGTTTTGTTATTCAAAGTATAATTAGCATTTCAAATGATCTTAATGTCGTCTCTTTCCCCCTTTGAAGCTGCACTGACTGAGAGAGGGCTTTGAAATTATGGCGTATTGTGAATAAACTAGTGTACGCGACCCGTCAATAATGGTGGTTAAATATCTAGATAGGTTTGCACAGGTACTACATTGGATCACTCTCTCTGGTTACGGTTCATTTTTTCTTTGCCTACACATACACCGAATAGTCTGGCCTATTCTTTCCATATTCTCCTTTGTCCTCATACACATGACAACACTGAGAATACCAAACAATTCTTCTTTGCACAAGTGGTTAACTACTGCAATGTAATTGTGGCTACTTTCCTCTTTGTATGGGTAGAAGAGACTCTTCAGCTATGGTGAGCAGCTCTTCTAGGAGAAGGACACTCCAAAATCGAACAATTGTTCTCTAATTTTGGGTAGTGTCATAGCCTCTGTACCATGGTCTTCCACTGTCTTGGGATTCTCTTGGTTGAGGGTACTCTCGGGTACACTATTCTATCTTCTTTCTTTTCTTCTTGTTATTTTGTAATTTTTACCCTTTTGTTATTTAAAGTTTTTATAGTTAATATATGAAAGATTTGTTTTAATGTTATTATTGTTCTTAAACTTCTCTTTTAGTTTTTCCTTATTCCCTTTCCTCACTGGGCTATTTTCCCTGTTGGAGCCCATGGTCTTATAGCATCCTACTTTTCCAAATATGTTTGTAGCTTATCAAGTAATAGTAATGTCGTCTCTTTTCCCATCAAAGCTGCACTGACTGAGAGAGAGTGCTTTGAAATTATCTCTTATTATGAATAAACTAGTGTACGCGACCCGTCGAGAATTATAGTTGAATATCTAGATAAAAATGCACGCACGACGACGCTGCCTCCTCTCACCTGAGGGACGGGGAGAGCGCAACATGACCGGAAAATATATCTATACGTAGCCAGACACTGAGTCTTTATTATATAGGGGAGATGACATACATATTTATTTGTCGTTCTGTGAAATTGCATTTTCTTTTATTTTGAAACTATTGGTTGAATAATTTCGTCAAATAGTGAACATTTTCTTAAACAATTAACCTCTCTCTCTCCCTCTCTCTCTCTCTCTCTCTCTCTCTCTCTCTCTCTCTCTGAAAAAGAATATTCAATATTTCATTAGTCTTCTCTACGAATATAGTGAAAGTAATCATCAATATGATATGTAGTGGAATATACATTCCATTTCACGTAAACTTAATTTGCATAGATTATATATTTGTTTTAGAGAGTAAAGAGAATAAAAGCACAACCCTTTAAAACACTAGATTCCCTTCTTTAGTATCCATAATTAATTATCAAGTCAACTAAAACCCCTATCCCTAGTTAAGCAAATTTATAAAATATATGTCTGTTTGTACTAGCTAATCGGTGGAACTTCAGAAGCTCAAACTTGCAGCGAATGCTATTACGTTGAACTAGTCGACATACGTCTCTCTTTATAGTTTATATATGACAGATCTATTTTAATGTTGTTAATGATCTTATGATATTTTATATTCATTATTCATTATTTCTCACATAGTTTATTTAATTCCTTATTTCCTTTCCTTACTGGGCTATGTATCCCTGTTGAAGCTCTTGGTTTTATAGCATCCTGCTTTTCCAACTAGAGTTGTAGTTTAGCCAGTAATAATTATGATAATGATAATAATTACATACCGCATGCATATCATTACCTTTTGCTCGGCATACACTGTTAAAAAACCGTAATTTTAATCGGAAATTCTCCGTATAAATATACTGTTCTCGGCCGTATTTCAGTAAAATACACGCGGCCGTAATTTTACCTCACTTTGCTATTATCTTTTACGGGTTGGTGACCGTAATATCACTCCTTTACGTCAATATATCCGTTTTTAAAACGGTAAATGTCTGGCAATATCTATTCCAGTTTTTTTTACCTTTTTTATTCAACAAATTTTAAGTGTAGATACACACAATAACATGTGAGTATTAGTGCCTTTTTAGCTTGGAAAAATATTCAGAATAACCTGTGTGTGTCGCTGATGTCATCTTACAAACGCACAGTATAATATATTCGGAATTAATATGCAAATTATGACATGCTTTATTCTTAGCTTTATAGCAGAATACGCAAAATGGCATAACGTTCTTATATTGTTATCTAGTGCTCATATGCTTAACGATGCATGCATTTCCGGCCCTAAAGAAAGGTCCCCAAACAACTTAGAATTCAGAATTGAAGAAGTAGCGAAAGGTGCCTGATGCAGGAGAAACACGGGACCCATTACGCAAAATTATCGCATTCGTTCTTTTCAGGAGTAGGACCGGTGGGCGCATTTACGCATATGTGTGCGTAGAAGGAATTTGTGTTTAGTTATGTCGCTGGTAATATAGTGGTTGGTTTTGTGGTTTTACCTTTGGGATCGTTTTCTGTAATAAAGGGGAAGTTTTCTGATGAGGGATTATTTTCTTGTATGTTTCATTTATGTGGAATGACGTTAATTGCGTTTATTATTATTATTATTATTATTATTATTATTATTATTATTATTATTATTATTATTATTATTATTATTATTATTGTTGTTGTTGTTGTTGTTGTTGTTGTTGTTGTTGTTATTATTATTATTATCATCTAAGCTACAATCCTAGTTGAAAAAGCAGAATGCTATAAGCCCAAGGGCTCCAAGGGTGAAAATGGCCTAGTGAGGAAAGAAAATAAGGTAACATAAAATAGTGTACCTGAATATAGCATCAAGCAAGAGAACTCTAGCCCAAGATAGTGGAAGACCATGATACAGAGGCAATGACACTACCCAAGACTAGAGAACAATGGTTTGATTATGGAGTGCCTTTCTAGAAGAGCTGCTTACCATAGATAAATTTAATGTTTACCTCAATTGTATTTCTGTATTGAATGGAGTTTGGCATTTATTCACGTTTACTCTTTAGAAACTATGTTTACGTGTAGGTAAGGTAATATGATAAGAAAAAAAATAATCTTTTTTTTTTTTTTAGGGGTGGGGCTGGTTTAGCCGTGCTACAATTCTAAAAGCTGAATTTAAACCAGCAATTCAGAAGTTTTAAAAGCAAATACATTCATTTACATGAATGTTGTCCTTTTCTCGGTTTCTCGGCAAAAAGTAAAAAAAAAAAAAAAAAAAACACTATTTGAATTTTTCCTCATCTCATGCAGCTTTGGGTCGCGCATGGAAAATTGGAAAGCGAGTTGTTGTTTTGTAAAATTGCTATTTCTGGAGGTTACTAGTGAATGGCAAAGGGCTCATATAATTTGGTTTAGAAAATTACTTACAATTTAATAATAAAGATTATTTTTTTTTGTACTTTTTTTCATACCACCAAATGATTAATGATGGTGGCCGATGTGGTCATTAGACTGGGGTTCGAGTCCCGCTGAAACTCGTTAGTTCCTTTGGTAACTGCAAAATCAGCATCCTTGTGAGCTAAGGATTGGTGGTTTGGGGGAACGTATAGGTCTACGTGCTGAGTCATCAACAGCCATGTCCTGGTCCTCCTTGGCCCTAGCTTGGGTGGAGAGGGGCTAGGGCACTGATCATATGTATATATGGTCAGTCTCTAGGGCATTGTCCTTCTGGATAGGGCAATGTCACTGTCCCTTGCCTCTTCCATTCATGAGCGGTCTTTAAACCTTAAAACATGCATGAAGTCTCATTTTACTGGTGGTATTCAATATCGTTTTTGTTAAACTGTTTCCTGCGTTCTGTGAGAGGATTCTGAACGCGGCTCTATATTAAATTGCGAGAAACGAAGGGGATTGAGGTAAAAAGGTTTGGAATTTGTGCTTCAGCTGAGAGGAGATAAAGGGAAATAAAATTTCATAGAAAAAAAATATAGCAAAAATCTGGTTGGAAAAATAAAAGATAGAAAAAAATAAAAATACTACTAACTGAATTTGCGAAGCGAATGGAATGGAACTCTGCCTAGTATTAGGTTAGTTCTATTGGTGAGGCATTTATTTTCTTTTCTCATTCTATCTTTTCGTCTTTGAATACTTTTTTCCTCCTTTTTTTTTCTTGCCATTAGCAGCCAAGGATCAAACAAGAATTTTTAAAAGAATGATTGAATATTAAATTTTTAAATTGATTAAAACCCGTCTACGGTTTGTTAGATTTTTCAAAAATAATTTTAATTCAGTTTTGTCGACCTTGCTATTATTTCCTTTTATGTCCTATATTGAAGCTCTTTTTTATTATATTTTATTGGTTTTAGTTCCGATAACGAAGTAGGAAGGAGGTTATGTTTTCACCCCTGTTTGTGTGTTTGTAATTTGTGTGTGTTTGTTTGTGAACATCTTCCTGGCCACAATTTTAATCGTAGAGTAATGAAACTTGCAGTGATTAACTGTTATGTAAATACCTGGAAATAATTATATTTTGGAAGGTCAAGGTCACGGTCAAGCAAAATGTCCAATTCACATAATCGGTCATAAGTTTGGACATCGTTGTCAGAGAGACTTCAAATTTGGGAAACTCCACGCCAAATAATACATGTTAAGGTCAAAGGTCAAGATCAAGGTCGAGAAATAAGCTGCTGCGGCAGAGGTCTGCGCTCTACTTTATAATATCTAGTTATGGTTGTAGTAGTGGTAATGTTTGTAGTAGCAGAACTATGATATATACTCTGTGAGAAGAGGTAAATTTTGCATATTAGTAATGATAGCAAAAGTTTTTTTTTTTTTTTTCGCTTAATATAAGCATTTTCCTTTTTCTTCAATTTATATAAGTAAATTCTGTGAATACCCTGATATTCGATTTATATACTGTATTTTTTTCAGCTTTTAATGTGTAATTTTGCATTAACAAAAGAATATACTTATGATTTTATTTCAACTATGACATTTTTCAGATCTAAGTTTAATGTTTACTTTCTGCTGTGTCTTTGTTTTTATGCCATTTACTTCACCATACTGCTGCTACATTCACACACACACACACACACATATATATATATATATATATATATATTATATACATATAAATATACATATATACAGTATATATATATACATGTATATATATGCATACATATACATGTATATATATGCATACATATACATATATATATGTATATATATACATGTATATATATGCATACTGTACATATACATATATATACATATATATATATATATATATATGTATATATATATATATATATACATGCATACATATACATATATATATATATATATATAGCTTATAGGTGTATATCTACATATATATAGCCTATGTATGTGTGTGCGTGTATATATATATATATATATATTTATATATATATATATATATATATATTTATATATATAGCTTATATGTGTATATATATATATATATATAGTCTATGTATATATATATATATATATATAGTCTATGTATATATATATATATATATAATATATTTAAATATATATATATATATATATATATAATGTCCCATGTCAACGGATAATGAGACATCGGAAGGTTTTTTTTTTCACTTAATTATAAAAATGTTTGTGAGTACACTTAGGCAGCCCGATACTCTCAGACGAGTACCTACTTGCTCTTATGATCGCTCGAGAGGTACTGCTTAACCCCTTGGGAAGTAAATGCAATGTTTCTCTGTCAATATGCTGAATTGTTAGATTTTGTGGAATTCTTCACTGTGATGGAATTATACTGTCACCAATAGGCCTTCCACACGTGGCCTATAACAGAGTTCAGTGATCACGCCCTACAATTATTACAGTCATAGTACTCTTAAAAGGGTCATTAATCTCACTGTATAAAACTCATACTTCTACATATTTTGCATACAAGGATTAGGATATTTATATATATATATATATATATATTATATATATATATATATATATATATATCACCTTATTCATGATAAATTCACAACTTGAAAACTAACTTGACTCACGGGGTTTTCCACGAAATCTTATCAAATCTTCATCAGAGATAAAACTGGTAACCAATATAATTTTTTAAGATGTTCACTGTTACTAATGTGTAAAGAGAGCAGGATAGAATAAAGGTACTAAATTAAGACCCAAAGTTAAACCACCTACAGAAAATACTTTAAAAAGGTCCGATTTCATAAAGTCGCTAAGTTAAGATCCAAAGTCAGAACACTTCAATAGAATACTTAAAAAAATCAGATTTCATAAAGTCGCTGAATTAAGATCCAAAGTCAGAGCACTTCAATAGAATACTTTTAAAAAGTCCGACTTAAAAAGTCGCTGAATTAGGATCCAAAGTCAAAACACCTCAAAAGAATACTTTAAAAAAGTCCGATTTCATAAAGTCACCGCTGTCTCCATCGCCTAAATATGCTGTCAATGTGTCACTAAGGACAATAGATAGGTAAATCTCTCTCTCTCTCTCTCTCTCTCTCTCTCTCTCTCTCTCTCTCTCAGTATAGTTAATGTTTTTCTTTGTAATGTTTTACTTTGCATTGGAAATATCAGTTAGAACTGCCAATGCAGTTGCTCTCTCTCTCTCTCTCTCTCTCTCTCTCTCTCTCTCTCAGTATACTTAATGTTGTTCTTTGTAATGTTTTACTTTGCATTGGAAATATCAGTTAAAACTGCCAGTGCAGTTGGTTGCTCTCTCTCTCTCTCTCTCTCTCTCTCTCTCTCTCTCTCTCTCGTCAGCCAAAGAATTCATGACTAAGAGACCCTTGGCAATCGCATCGTCGATGAATGGAGGGGGCACCGAGCCCCGGATCGCCGTAAATCAAGGATGTAAACATCTATGTCGTATATCTCTATGATGAACGGACCAATCGGCGTTGCTCCCCCATTGCTCAATGAACTTTCTTCAGAGACTTTCATTCGAAAGGAAGTTCATCTCTGCCTGTGATGGACGGCCAGACCAATATGTTGCCACATGGCACGGAATAGCGCTTTTTTATGATTTCCTAGTATAAAGGTTTACAGGCCACTCATGAATGGCAGAGGCAAGGGACAGTGGCATTGCCCGGTCAAGCAGGACAATGCCCTAGAGACCGACCATATGTACCTATGATCAGCGCCCAAGCCCCTCTCCACCCAAGCTAGGACCAGGGAGGGCCAGACAATGGCTGCTGATGACTCAGCAGATAGACCTTTAGGCTTCCTTAAACCCCCCCTCCCATCCTTAGCTCACAGGAATGGTAAGGTTGTAGCGACCAAAGGAACTAACGAGTATGAGTAGGACTCGAACCCAAACCTGGCGATCACCAGGGAAGGAAGTTACCAAACTGGCCACCACAACCCTAATAATAAGGATGTTGATGATATTGATTTACATTTACTTATGACCAGATACATATAAAGAATGTAGATGAAAAAGACTAAATAAAATATATCTATCTCAATATTGATGCTGAAAATAGTAAGGATAATAATGATAATAGTTAAAAGAATAGCAACAATAACTAGTATTTTATACTTACTACTGTATCTCCATTTGCCATTTTTATTTCCTTTTCGTACTCTTTAGTTTTTTTCTTTTCTTCATTTGTGTTATTTTAATCTTTAAAAAAGGAATGGGATTGCGAACCTCTTCATCTGCTTCAACGAAATTACTTACTTATTTTTTTAATGATGGCATCAATGAAAACATTTGTATGTTTCTAATTATTATTTAAGGGCTTTTAAACCATTTCAATAGTATATGATTCTCTCTCTCTCTCTCTCTCTCTCTCTCTCTCTCTCTCTCTCTCTTTAATAGAATATTAAATGTTGATGACAATGACTTCACTTTCTCGTATGTAAAACTGTTTATACTTGCTGTTAGTACTTGTGTACAGTAGATTCTCTCTCTCTCTCTCTCTCTCTCTCTCTCTCTCTCTCTCTCATAAAATTTTAACTGCTGATGATAATGACTTATTTTTCTCTTATGCAAAACTGTTTATACTTGTGTATAGTAGATTCTCTCTCTCTCTCTCTCTCTCTCTCTCTCTCTCTCTCTCTCTCATGAAATTATTAACTGTTGATGGCAATGCGTCCTTTTTCTCTTATGTAAAACTGTTTATACTTGCCTGATATAATCTCTCTCTCTCTCTCTCTCTCTCTCTCTCTCTCTCTCTCTCTAATAGAATATTAATAGTTGATGACAATGAGTCCATTCTCTCTTATGTAAAACTGTTTATACTTGCCTGATATAATCTCTCTCTCTCTCTCTCTCTCTCTCTCTCTCTCTCTCTCTAATAGAATATTAATAGTTGATGACATTGAGTCCATTCTTATGTAAAACTGTTTATACTTGCCTGATCTCTCTCTCTCTCTCTCTCTCTCTCTCTCTCTCTCTCATAAAATTATTTACTGTTGATGACAATGAGTCTTTTTTCTCTTATGTAAAACTGTTTATACTTGCTTGATATCTCTCTCTCTCTCTCTCTCTCTCTCTCTCTCTCTCTCTAATAGAAAATTAACAGTTGATGACAATGAGTTCTTTCTCTCCTATGTAAAACTGTTTATACTGGCCTGATATAATTCTCTCTCTCTCTCTCTCTCTCTCTCTCTCTCTCTCTCATCAAATATTAACTGTTGATGACAATGAGTCATTTTTCTCTTATGTAAAACGGTTTATACTTGCCTGATCTCTCTCTCTCTCTCTCTCTCTCTCTCTCTCTCTCTTTAATAGAATATTAATTGTTGATGACAACGAGTCCTTTCTCTCTTATGTAAAACTGTTTATACTTACCTCATGTAAGCTCTCTCTCTCTCTCTCTCTCTCTCTCTCTCTCTCTCGATATGGCGTTGCTAATGTTTGAGGCGCAAAAAGTTGAATATCGAGTTTCAAAAATGCATCACGTTTCCCCCAATGAGTCAGTAATTAGATTTGCATGATTATTTCAGTGCTTGGTTATAAAATTTTCGCCTCTGCAAATTGTTTAATTGGTTGCATTTTGACAGTATTGTGTTCTTTTTCACTATTACAATTTACATTTATGACTTCATCATTTTTGTTCGAGTATATGAAATAGTTTACGCTATATTGGAGCGAATGCTTTTATTTTTTACTATTCTAAAAGTAAATCGATTAAATGATAACTATTTAGGTAGATATGCATACACTCGTACACACACATATACACACGCATTCAGCCCTTTCCACTCCTTCCCCCTTTCCTAACTACTACCACATGGCAGTTTGAGAAATTTGTGGGAGATTGTGCTTTCCGAATGATTGCCGTTCAGCGTGACAATATATATATATATATATATATATATATATAAACCATACACTAGTTCTTTATTATACAGGGATGATTTTTTTTGCTAATCTCAGGATAATGATATTAGATATTCCTAGGTGTATGACATTGCAATAATCAAATATAAACTACTTAATTTACGTCCGTCTTGTGATTATTACCCTCCGCCAGGAGGGTATGTTTTCGGTTCGGTTTGTTTGTTTCTCTGTTTGTCTGTCTGTCTGTGGACAACGTAGAGGCCACATTTCTACACGGAATCACTTCAAACTTGGCCAAGTAGTTCCCCAATGTGTATGGAAGAACTGATTAAATTTTGGTCAAGGTCACCCCAAGGTCAAGGTCACAGGGGTCACTGGTGTCACTATGACATAAGTGGCCATATCAAGAGACAGAAATAAAGCACTGACTTTTGCATAAGCCAACAGGGAAGTCCTAGTCCAGGCGCAACCCATGGGTGATGTTCAAATTTATAAAGGTCAAAGGTCAAGGTCATATTGGTGCATTATATCAATGTCATATTAAGTATCAGTGGCAAATGAACAAAGATCACTTGAAGGTCAAAAGTCAAGCAGGTCACTTGAAGGTCAAGGTCACGTGAAGGTCAAGGTCACGTGAAGGTCAAGGTCACCTGAAGGTCAAGGTCACGTGAAGGTCAAGTACATTTGAAGATCAAGGTCACTTGAAGCCAAGGTCATGTGAAGGTCAAGGTCACGTGAAGGTCAAGGTCACTTGAAGGTCACGTGAAGGTCAAGGTCATGTGAAGGTCGAAGTCACATCAATTCATGATTCCAGGACATATGGCGCTCTAGGTCACCTTGGCGGAGGTATGTCCTCTACGAGGACCATGTCCGCGTTCAGGACTTGCTCACTTGTTTGAAATGTCTTTGTATTTTACTCATCTGGTTCTTTTGTGGCATTCTGACTGCTTTATTTACTTTTTAGTTTTTTACTCCATTACATTAATAATATTTCGTGATATCTTGAAATTCAGAGATATTTTCTTAATTTTTATGTATTCTTTATTCTGTAATTTTTTCTATTTCACGTCAGTTATTTTATTTTACTGTGATCTCTTGTATTTTCTCTTTTTTTCATTTATTCTGTCGTTATTACCAATTTTTCTTTTTCTCACATCAGCTTTGTATTAATTTTCATATGATTTCAATTGCCTCCTCATTTCCATGATTAACCTTTTTGATAGATGAATCAGAACTTCAAAGAAAATCTCTTTTAAAGTTCTCTTCTTTAAGAATAATTTTCTTAAGAACTTTTATGCAAAGTTCCCTTCCTGTGAACTCATGTTTTTTGCATTATTCAATTTTTTTGTCAATTTTCATGAACTTGATCTTTCAATTCTGAACGTATCAAATAACATGTTACGAAGATTCCATTTCTCCTGTAATTAGATTTCGGACTTTTAAAAGATACGTTTGTGTTTGTCGTGTAAGTGATGCGAAAATGATCGTGCAGTTGATGCCAAACGATCATGTAAGTGATGCCAAAACCATCGTAAGTGATACCAAACGATCGTGCGAGTAATGCTAAAACGATCGTGCAAGTGATGCCAAAACCATAGTATCAGTGATGCCAAAAATCGTGTAAGTGATGCCAAAAAACCGTGTAAGTGATGCCAAAGGATTGTGTAAGGGATGTCCAAACAATCTATAAGTGACGCTAAAACGATCGCGTAAGTAATGACTAAACGACCGTATAAGTTAGGCTAAACGATCGTATAAGTGATGCCAAAATTATCGTGTAATGCCAAAACAGTTTTATAAGTGATGCCATAACGATCGGGTAAGTGATACCAAAACTATCGTATGTCAGGCCAAATGATCGTGTAAGTTATGCCAAAACCATAGTATAAGTGATGCCAAGCGATCGTGTAAGTGATGCCAAAACGATCGAAAAAAATGATACCAAAACCATCGTTAAATGATGCTAAATGATTTTGTAAGTGATACCAAACGATAGTGTAAATGATGCCAAACGATCGTGTAAGGGATGCAAAAACGATCGTATAAGTGATGCCAAAACCATCTTGTAAGTGATGTCAAACGATCGTGTGATACCAAAACGATTGTGTAAGTGATGCCAAAACGATCATGTAAGTGATGCCAAACGATCGTGTAAGTGATGTCCAAATCACCGTGTAAGTGATGCCAAAACGATCGTATATGTGATGCCAAACGATCGTGTAATTGATGCCAAAACGATTGTGTAAGTGATGCCAAATGCTTGTGCAAGTGATGCCAAAACGATCATGTAAGGGATGTCAAAACAATCGTATAAGTGATGCCAAACGATCGTGTAAGTGATGCCAAAACGATTGTGCAAGTGATGCCAAAACAATCGTGTAAGGGATGCTAAAACAATCTTTTAAGTGATGCTAAACGGTCGTGTAAGTGAGTCCAAAACCATCGTTGAATTGATGCCACAACTTTCGTATAAGTGAGGCCAAAACAGTCGTGTAGGTGATGCCAAAGCCATCGTATAAGTAATGCCAAACGATCGTGCAAGTGATGGCAAACGATCGTGTAAGTTACGCCAAATGATCATGTAAGTGATGCCAACCGATCTTGTAAGTGATCCCAAAACGATTGTGCAAGTGATGCCAAAACGATCTTATAAGTGATGTCAAACGGTCGTGTAAGTGAGTCCAAAACCATCGTAGAATTGATGCCACAACTTTCGTATAAGTGAGGCCAAAACAGTCGTGTAAGTGATGCCAAAGCCATCGTATAAGTAATGCCAAACGATCGTGCAAGTGATGGCAAACGATCGTGTAAGTTACGCCAAATGATCATGTAATTGATGCCAAACGATCGTGTAAGTGATGCCAAAACGATTATGCAAGTGATGCCAAAACAATCGTGTGAGGGATGCTAAAACAATCTTATAAGTGATGCCAAACGATCGTGTAAGTGAGTCAAAAACCATCGTAAAATTGATGCCACAACTTTCGTATAAGTGAGGCCAAAACAGTCGTGTAAGTGATACCAAAGCCATTGTATAAGTAATGCCAAACGATCGTGCAAGTGATGGCAAACGATCGTGTAAGTGATGCCAAATGATCGTGTAATTGATGCCAAAACGATTGTGTAAGTGATGCCAAATGGTTGTGCAAGTGATGCCAAAACGATCATATAAGTGATGTCAAAACAATCGTATAAGTGATGCCAAACGATCATGTAAGTGATGCCAAAACAATCGTGTAAGGGATGCTAAAACAATCTTATAAGTGATGCCAAACGGTCGTGTAAGCAAGTCCAAAACCATCGTAGAATTGATGCCACAACTTTTGTATAAGTGAGGCCAAAACAGTCGTGTAAGTGATGCCAAAGCCATCGTATAAGTAATGCCAAACGATCGTGCAAGTGATGGCAAATGATCGTGTAATTTACACCAAATGATCATGTAAGTGATGCCAAATGATCGTGTAAGTGAAGCCAAAACGATTGTGCAAGTGATGCCAAAACAATCGTGTAAGGGATGCTAAAACGATCTTATAAGTGATGCCAAACGGTCGTGTAAGTGAGTCCAAAACCATCGTAGAATTGATGCCACAACTTTCGTATAAGTGAGGCCAAAACAGTCATGCAAGTGATGCCAAAGCCATCGTATAAGTAATGCCAAACGATCGTGCAAGTGATGGCAAACGATCGTGTAAGTGATGCCAAATGATCGTGTAATTAATGCCAAAACGATTGTGTAAGTGATGCCAAATGGTTGTGCAAGTGATGCCAAAACGATCATGTAAGTGATGTCAAAACAATCTTATAAGTGATGCCAAACGATCGTGTAAGTGATGCCAAAACAATCGTGTAAGGGATGCTAAAACAATCTTTTAAGTGATGCCAAACGGTCGTGTAAGTGAGTCCAAAACCATCGTAGAATTGATGCCACAACTTTCGTATAAGTGAGACCAAAACAGTCGTGTAAGTGATGCCAAAGCCATCGTATAAGTAATGCCAAACGATCGTGCCAAGTGATGGCAAACGATCGTGTAAGTGATGCCAAATGATCATGTAAGTGATGCCAAATGATCGTGTAGTGATGCCAAAGCGATTGTGCAAGTGATGCCAAACGATTGTGCAAGTGATGCTAAAACAATTTTATAAGTGATGCCCAAACGGTCATTTAATGAATTCAAAACCATCGTAGAATTGATGCCACAACTTTCGTATAAGTGAGGCCAAAACAGTCGTGCAAGTGATGCCAAAGCCATCGTATAAGTAATGCCAAACGATCGTGCAAGTGATGGCAAACGATCATGTAAGTAACGTCAAATGATCATGTAAGTGATGCCAAAACGCACAAGTCAATCTATGAATGGGAATGGCACCTTCCGGCAGGGCCGTGAAGGGTCAAAAGACTGCTGCGGGAAATGATACCAGTATTGCCATCACAGTAAAATCCCTTGATAGCCACTTAGTATTCGTGATTCCAAAAGAGAAATTTCTGCAGCATCTCGATAGTTTATTTATTTCCTTGTTTCCTTTCCTGACTGGGATACTTTTCTACGAGCCATTGACCTTATAGCATCCTACTTTTCCAACTAGGGTTAAGGCTTAGCTAGTAATAATTATGATGATAATTAGAAAGTTAAAATCGCAAAAGTTCAGTTGATGTGGATGGTTTAATTGAAAGAAATTCGTTTTAGCGTTGGTATATCTCTTCTCTCAAACATATTTGTTAGAGTACGAAATTTTTTATTTTTTTTTATGTTATCTCGAGTCCATGTAGTTTTTTTTTTCCTTTTTTTCGACATGTCAAGATAAGTATTGTGTTTGCAAAAAGAAAAAAAAAAACAGCTGTTCTTGATGTTATTTTATGTAAATAAGTATGAATGCATGTATGTTTGTATGCATATAACGACACAAATTATAGCATTTTCGTTTTCCGTTAAAATTTAGAACTTCAATTCATTACATTTAAGGCAAAATTTTGTTTTAATAAAACAATGCCATTCATGTATTCTTATACAATCCATGCATATAGCCAGTGGTTCACACCAGGCATTCACTTATACATTATATATTACGGGGTGTTAGTATGAGGTTGAGACGGGGTAAAGTTCTCTTGCTTTAGTGTATACTCGGGCACACTATTCTATCTTATTTCTCTTCCTTTTGTTTTATCTTAATGATGTTACTGTTCTTAAATGTTTTATTTATTTCCTCATTTCCTTTCCTCACTGGGCTACTTTCCCTGTTGGAGCCCTTGGGCTTATAGCATCCTGATTTTCCAACTAGGGTTGTGGCTTAGCAAGTAATAATAATAATAATAATAATAATAATAATAATAATAATAATAATAATAATAATAATAATAATATTATGAATGGAATTGTTTTGATTGATTTGTAATGCAATACATCCAGAATTTTTTTTCCTCTTATGTAATGTTTTCACGAAGTAATGAGATTGCTGTCAATAGATAGAGGCTAATGAGGGTAATAAAATATTGATCTAGTGATAAATATTCCATCTATATATTACTCCTATTGGGTTTAAAAGGATTTGGTTTCCCTTTGTTTCTCTATATGTTTAAGCGAGC
>NC_090743.1:38107221-38109721 GCF_036898095.1 Palaemon carinicauda
TTCGCCACCTTAAGATATCTCCACTCAGAAATGGCATTTATATATATATATATATATATAATATATATATATATATATATATATATATATATATATATATATATGTGTGTGTGTGTGTGTGTGTGTGTGTGTGTGTGTGTCTTTATGTATATATTAGATGTATACCTTATGCATCTAGTGGGTACCAGATTATTAGCATACAGTCTATATATATATTTATATATATATATATATATATATATATATATACATATATATATATATATATATATATGTGTGTGTGTGTGTGTGTCCTTATGTATATATTAGATGTATACCTTATGCATCTAGTGGGTACCAGATTATTAGCATACAGTCTATATATATATATTTATATGTATATATATATATATATATATATATATATATATAAATATATATATATATATATATATATTTATATATATACACGCAGACACACACACACACACACATATATATATATATATATATATATATATATATATATATATATATATATATATATATATATATATATATATATAAACACGTTCAGTTCTAAGTTACTGTCAACTGCAACTTATACAGTGAGGATCTATAAATAAAAAAACCCGAACTCTGTTATTTGCGTAATAATAAAAATTCAGAATGATCTTATTAACGACGTTCCATTTACAAATATAAACAATAATTCGTCTCATTAAAACAAAAGGAACTAAACAAATATTGCCACAACTAATTGCTATTCATGAATAACGAATAAATTTATATGTCATCAATAACTAAGGGTTGTGGTGACCGATGGGGTTTGAGTCTCGCTAAAACTCGTTGGTTTCTTTGGTCGCTGTAACGTCACCCTCCTTGTGAGCTAAGGATGGCGGTGTTTGAGAGAGCCTATAGGTCTATCTGCTGAGTCATCAGCAATATTGCCTGGCCATCCTTGGTCCTAGCTTGGGTGGAGAGGGGTCTTGGGCGCTGATCATATTTAAATAACCTTTAAATAACCTGCATTTGGCGTTGTTGAACTGTGCTGTCAATTTTACTGAATTATATACTTTTATTAAAGTGTAAGGAAGTAATTCTAGTTTACGTTCCCTTAATTCAGTTAAGTGGAATGACTTTAGTAGGTAGTAGGTTGCCCAGGGCACCAGCCACCTGTTGAGATACTACCGCTAGAGAGTTATGGAGTCCTTTGACTTGCCAGACAGTACGTCATTGGATCCTATTCTCTGGTTATGGTTTACCTCCCCTTTGCCTACACATACACTGAATAGTCTGGCCTATTCTTTACAGATTCTCCTTTATCCTCATATACCTGACAACACTGAGATTGCCAAAAAAATTTTCTTCCCCCGAGGGGTTACTGCCCTGTAATTATTCAGTGGCTATTTTCCTCTTGGTAAGGGTAGAAGAGACTCTTCAGCTATGGTAAGCAGGTCTTCTAGGACAAGGACACTCCAAAATCAAACCATTGTTCTCTAGTCTTGGGTAGTGCCATAGCCTCTGTACCATGGTCTTCCACTGTCTTGGGTCAGAGTTCTCTTGCTTGAGGGTACACTCGGGCACACTATTCTATCACATTTTCTTCCTCTTGTTTTTTTTTAAGTTTTTATAATTTATATAGGAGATATTTATTTTAATGTTGTTACTGTTCTCAAAATATTTCATTTTCCTTTCCTCACTGGGCTATTTTCCCTGTTGGGGCCCCTGGGCTTATAGCATCCTGCTTTTTCATTTAGGTTTGTAGCTTAGCAAGTAATAATAATAATAATAATAATAATAACTTGCTATTAAACCTTTACGTTCTATCTGATTTCTATCATCGTATACGATTATAAAGGTAATAAGTTTCATTACTCTTCGATTAAATTTGTGGCCAAAAAGCTGTTCGCAAACAAACACACACACACACACACACACACACGTGCGCATACAAACACAAACAAACAAACAAGGGCGAAAACATAACCTCCTTCCACCTTCGTTGGCGGAAGTAATAATGATAGTGATGACGATGCAGTGCTTGGTAACCGGTGACGATTTTCGATGTTCCCCAGTGAATGGTAATGATTGCAGTTGTCAATAATGATAATCATAATGTTGAAGATTATGATAATGATAATAGTGTTTGATTTTGAAGAATCGTCTCAGAACTAAGGAGGAAATAGGATTACTATTTGAATAATACAAATCATTTAAGCATTCATAGAAAAAATATTTGATAAATTATTAGATTTAATTTGAAAGGTGAAATAGTAGAAATGACTTTTCCTTCGATACAAGAGCCCTTCAATATAACCAAATCACCGGTCCGTAAATGACATTAGCAGCGTAAAAGAAAAGTCCAACATTCCATAATGATTTTTAAAACGAAGATTCAATTAAATCAAGCATTAATTAACTCTCTCTCTCTCTCTCTCTCTCTCTCTCTCTCACTCTCTCTCTCTCTCTCTCTCTCTCTCTCTCTCTCTCAAACGAAAAGAGCAAGTTAAAAATGTTC
>NC_090743.1:38112221-38119721 GCF_036898095.1 Palaemon carinicauda
AGAGACTGCAAATTGATGGATATGACAGATGACGATATATCCGTATCCTACGAATCTGCCCCTTCCCCACCCCCTTTCCCCCTCCTCCCACCTCCCTCTCTCCCTGGTAGCTGCCTGTCCAGCCGTGCGTTTCCTTTTATTCCCCTTCTATCCATTTCCTCTTGCACTCCGTTTCCTTTATTGGAGGTCTTGGTGCAGCCATCAATTGACAATGCGCAAAAGGATGTCGCTCATAAAGCAAGCCTTGTTCTGTTGGGTGGAATGCACGTCAAGAGATAGATGGCGGGAAATGGGGCCTGGTTGTATCTTTAGGGTATGCGGTTTATAGGTTTAAAGGCCGCTCATGAATGGCAGTGGTAAGGGATAGTGACAGTGTCCTTCACTGTTAAAGATTCCCCGTAAGAAACAGCAGCAATCCTGGAATAAAGGTTGGCAGCCATTTACCGTTTTAAAAATGGATTTATTGACGTTAAAGAGTGATATTACAGTCACCAATTCGTAAAAGATAATAACAAAGTAGGGTAAAAATTACGGTCGCCTTTATTTTACTGAAATACGACTGAGAACAGTACATTTTTACTGAGAATTTCCGATTAAAATTACGCATTTTAACAGTGTAGATAACAGGAAAATATCTTAAGAGACTGAACGTATATATATATATATATATATATATATATATATATATATATATATATATATATATATATATATATATATATATGTGTGTGTGTGATCGGCGCCAAAGCCCTCTCTCCTCCCGAGCTAGGACCAGGGAAGGCCAAGTAATGGCTGCTGATGATTGATTGATTGATTTTGAGTTTTCTGGCATCCTGACATCGTAGGTCAGTGACGCTGGTATCAGTTGTTAAAAATAAATAATAAAAAGACTCAGCAGGTTGACCTATAAGGACCCTAAACAAAGCACCCATAGCTCACAAGGATGGTGAGACTCCAGACACTAAAAGAAACTATCGAGCTTGAGCTGGACTCGAACCCCAGTCCGGGAGATCGCCAGGTAGGGATGTTTCAAATAGACCACCACAACCATTAAGGGTGATGGTACCCATGGCTTGCTGGGGCTCTGGGTTTGTTGGAATAACAGATGATGGAACTCATTATATCGTTAAGGGTGTGATTCCTTGAGAATCTTGGATAATGGGATCCATTTGTATCTTCAAGAATATTTTCTTGAGAATGATAGTGGGTCCAATCTCAAATATGGGTTGGTGTTAGATTTAGGGATAATTGAACCCATTACATTTTCAGGGATATATTTTTTTTTTTTTTTTTTTTTTTCTTTTTTTTTTTTTTTTTTTTTTTTTTTTTTTTTTTTTTTTTTTTTTTTTTTTTTTTTTTTTTTAGGGATAATGATATCCATTGCATGGTGATAAGATACATTTCTGACGATACATTTCTGGAGAGTAATGGAAGTAGACTCATTGCATGATTGCATGTTGATTGAACTCATTAGATTTAATAGGATTTTGTATAATGTAAAGTATAATGCAACGTTTAGAATTAACATAGGTACTCTTCTGCTTTCCCACCGTTATCCCTACACTAAGGGGTCGGTTGCCTGATACGCCCTCTCCAATGTCTCCTAACAAAGGTATCCTCTTCCATAGATGATTGAACTTTTCAATTGTCTCAGGATGATACACGAGTAACGGTTACTGAAGCCCTTTATATATTCGTGTTTATTTTCATTTTATCAAAAGGGCATCATGAAATGATAGAAGATCTTGAAAACAATTAACATTTTAGGCTCATTCTTCTTTTTGGCAAGAGTTAGAGTCCATTATATTTTGAATTTATATATATATATATATATATATATATATATATATATATATATATATATATATATATATATATATATATATATATATATATATATATATATATATATATAAATGGGATATCGAACTGATAGATTTTCTCTGCAATATACAGTATTTAGTGTTAGAACCTAATCAATCTATTTTAATGTTGTTAATGGCCTTAAAAAATTTTATTTAAATTGTTCATTACTTCTCTTGTAGTATATTTATTTCCTTGTGTCCTTTCCTCACTTTGTTATTTTACCATGTGGAGCCTTTAGGCTCATAACATCCTACTTTTCCAACATAGGGTTGTAGCTTAGCTAGTAATAATAAAATTAATAGTAACTAGAGGGGCACTCAGTAGAGCTGTGACCTCCGGCCCGGCAGCTTATTTATCGTCCTTTTGCTTGAAATTGACCTAGACCATTGACCTTAACATGGCATGGATTTCAATACACTCAGATTTGAACCAAGTTTTAAGTCTCTGTGACAACGATGTCCAAACTTACAGCTGATTATGTGAATTGGACATTTTGCTTGACCGTGACCTTGAACCTTGACCTTCCAAAATTTAATCGTTTCAGCTTTTTACATAACAGTTAATCCCTGCAAGTTTCATTACGATTAAAGTTGTGGCCAGGGAGCTGATCACATACAAACATACAGACACAAACACAAACAGGGGCGAAAACTTAACCTCCTTCCAAGTTCATTGTTGGAGATAATAATTAGGTTTATCCTCCATAATTGGAAAGATTAATAACAGGAATTTTGGCCCCAAGGTGCGAGGAGGCCATTCAGCACCTGGGGTGGGGGGGGGGGGTGTGGAGAGTTGATAAGCTTAATTACTCTTTCAAACGAAAACGATATAGGTTAACTCCGCCTTGACTTATAATGATATTCAGAACAAAATTCCGATTGTCCAATTACCCAGAATTTATAGATAATCAATAAAACGAATTCCAGGAATATTTAATGATGGAGATTCGACGGAAATATAGTTTTTTATGGCCAATATGGAGAATAATAGGAAAACAGAGGGTATATATTATTGAGAGAGAGAGAGAGAGAGAGAGAGAGAGAGAGAGAGAGAGAGAGAGAGAGAGAGAGAGAGAGAGAGAGAGAGAGTTGTCTAAAAGCGATTAAATTATAATGTTTAGTTATTTTGCTTGTAAAATTATTATTATTATTATTATTATTATTATTATTATTATTATTATTATTATTATTATTATTATTATTATTATTATTATTGTTATTGTTGTTATACCAAGGATGGTAAAGAGAGAAATTTGTGATCACAATTACCTTATGATCTAGATCAAAGAAACAAAATTTATTATTATTATTATTATTATTATTATTATTATTATTATTATTATTATTATGAAAAGGGAATATAAAAGAAATTCTTTGAAAAAAGATAGATTTTATCTATGGCAATAAAAACATGTTTGGCAATACAAATGATTATTATAATTCATAAACTGCGGAGGAAGGATAATTAACAACATACTGTAGATATCTTTTACGTCTAAGATTTTTTTTTCCTTTTTGATCATCCCAGAAATTTCCTGCACTTGAAAACCCATGCAATAGTTTTTCTCTGGATAAGAAATGATAGAAGCAGGCACGGACTTAATTATTATTATTATTATTATTATTATTATTATTATTATTATTATTATTATTATTATTATTATTATTATTATTATTATTATTATTGTTGTTGTTGTTGTTGTCGTTGTTCTTATTATCATTATTATTATCATCATAAGTAAAAACTACCAACAAAGTTGGAAAAGCAAGATACTATAAGCCCAAGGGCTCCAACAGAAAAAATGGTCGAGTAAAGAAAGGAAATAACTAAACTACATGAGAAGTAATGAACAATCAAAATTAAATATTTTAATTCTCCAAAGAAGAAATGAAAATTTATCTTCTACGCCAGAATATTTTTTAGAGGGGATAGAATTAATTTTTGTAGATCCATTTTTTGGGATGCCTCATTCGAGTATGAAAGTCCAATATAATATCAAAAACCTTTCCTCAAATAAATAAGGAAATATTAAATGAAAATAATTGACATGATTAGATTAGAGGGTAATCAAACGGAAGTATTATTATTAGAAACTTAAAAGATATTCTTTTGCATCATTACCAACGCCAACGAAGTTGGAAGGTGGTTATATTTTCGCCCCTGTTGTGTGTTTGTTTGTGAGCAGCTTCCTGGCCACAATTTTAATCTTGAAGTAATGAAACTTGCATGGATTAACTGTTATGTAAAAAGATGGAAATGATTAAATTTTTGAAGGTCAAGGTCATGTTCATGCGAGATGTCCATTTCTCGTAATCAGCCATAAGTTTAAACATCACAGAGACTTCAACGTGATTCATATTTGAGTGTATGAAAATCCACGACAATTAATACATGTTAAAATTAAAGATCAAGGTCGAGCAAAAGGTCGAGAAATAAGCTGCTGTGGTGGAGGTCTGCGTTCTACTAAGTGCCCCTCATTTTTACTTAGTTATTTCTTTAGATATTCGATGGCGACTTTGATTTTTCTTTATTTAGAAAAAATGGGATTGTTTGATTCGAGAGTGAATAATCTTTCAAACTAATTGTCTTGGGATATTTGAATGGTAGGTTGCGAATATTTTAGAATTAAAATAATTTTCTGCCTATAATGCTTGTGTGTATTTTGGAGGTGTTCAGATAAATTTTTCATCCTTGGAATTTTGCTTAGTACATTCTGACTACATTCCACATTCTTTATTCAAGGGGTTAACTACTTCACTTTTGTCTTTCTTGGTGATATCAATGCTCACCATAGGGAGTGGTTAAGTTCTGTTTCTTCTACCGATCGCCAAGAGCTTAAGTGCTTAAGAGCTTAAGAGCTTTAGACTTTGCCTCTGAATCAGGCTGTGAGCAAATTATAAGTGAAGCTACTAACAGGTCTGGTAACTGCTTAGACCTCGTATACACTGGCTCTCCTGGCGGTATAACAAGTAAGGTTGGTTCTTCAGTCGGGACATCTGATCATGCCTTGATTTCATTAGTAGTGAAGACTGAGCAGCCTGTCCCTGATGTATCATACTCATGTAAAATTTATATGAATGGGCTTGAATTGGTCACAATTGTATAGTAGTGTTGATCCTGTTGTCCCTTGGAATGAGAATCTAGTCAACATAATTGATAGGCGTATCCCTTCTTGTGTGCTAAGGTACCGAGTGAAGGACAAACCGTGGTTTAATGATGATTGTAGACGTGCTTATTTGGAGAAGCAGGAGGCCTATCATCTTTGGAAGGGTAACATATCAGATTTGACCTGGATTAACTATACTCAGCTTAGAGCTTTTGCTCAGAGAGTTTATGTTTCAACTGAAAAGGAATGGAATCTAACCATAAAAGATAACCTTTCTGGCACAACCCAGAAACAGAAGTGGTGGACTACCCTTAAATCTGCACTCTTTGGTGTAGATGCAACAGTTCCTCCTTTACTTAAACCAGATAGCGCAGTCACTCACTGTCCGAAGGAAAAGGTAACCCTTTTGACTGATGTGTTTGACAGTAAACAGCATAATGAGAAACTCGAACTTCCTCATTCCTGTTTTCCTGAGGATAAACTAACAGTAACTAGTTTAGCTTTTCGATTTCGTGAAATTAAAGCTCTGTTGATGGACCTTGATGCTTATGGAGATGCAGACTCAAATAGTATTTTTTCTTTGTTTCTTAGCACTTGTTGGAGAATTGGTAATGTCACTCCACTATGTATAAGTGTTTGTGGTAGCTCAAGTCCGACTGATTACCGACCAATTTCTGTAACTCTCATATTATCTAAAATTTCTGAACGTCTTCTGGCAAAATGTCTTAATAGGTTTGCTGAAGGTAATCATCTGTTCCCTAGTTTGCTATTTGGTTTTCGTAAAAGCCTTGGAGCATGTGATGCCCTTCTTACAATATCCCATGCTGTACAGAAATCCTTTGATTGTGGCCAGGAAGTTCGTTTGATTGGCCTTGATTTTAGTGCTGCTTTGGACCATGTTAATCATGAGGCCCTTGTTTTCAAACTCAAACAGTTGGGAGTGGGTGGGTCATTTCATAGCATTATTATTGAATTTTCAAGTAATGGATCTCAAATAGTTGTTGATGGGTACCATAGTGAATATAGGAATGTGATATCAGGTGTTGTACAGGGTAGTGTTCTTGGCCCATTACTTTTCATACTATATACACATTACACGGGGTTTGGCCTAGAAAACAAGCTTGTTGCATATGCAGATGATGCTACTTTTTTTGCATCAATTCCATCCCCTAAATGTAGATCTGGGGTTGGTGAATCCCTTAATAAAGATCTATCTAAAATTAGTGCATGGTGCAAATTATCGGGTATGAAGTTGAATCTTAACAAAACTCAAAGTATGATTGTATGTAGGTCAAGGACAGTGCCTCCTTAACATCCGGATCTCAACATTAATAATGTCTCTTCAACTTTGTATGCCTCTTCTGAAATTTTAGTTGTGATTCTCGACAGCAAATTTACTTTTGAGAAACGCGTTAGGTCTGTGTCTTCTTCAATTGCACAAAAAATAGCTTATTGACAAAGTCTTTCAAGATTTTCGGTGATCAACTTATTCTGAAGAAGTGTGTCATTTCTTTCATTCTACCTTGTTTCGATTACTGTTCTCCTGTCTGGTTTTCAGCTGCTGATTTTCATCCTAATTTGTTGTACAAGAACTTACGGTCTATTAAATTTCTTTATTCCTGATCTAGATATTAATCTTTGGAACTGTCGTTCAATTAGTTCATTATGCATGCTGCATAAGATTTTTCATAATACTAACCATCCATTACATTCAGATCTTTCTGCACAGTTCCATCCAGTTCATAATACTAGGCATGCAGTTAATTCTATTAGTCGAGCCTTTTCCATCAATGAGGCTCAGTACTACACAGTATTCTAGAAGTTTTATTCCAGTTGTGACCAAGTTGTGGAATGATCTTCCTAATTGGGTTGTTGAATCGGTGAAACTTCATAAGTTCAAACTTGCAGAAAATGTTTTTATGTTGAACAGGCTGTCATAAGTCTTTTTATAGTTTATATATGACATATCTGTTTTGATGTTGTTACTGTTTTTATAATATTTTATTGTTAATATTTTCTCATATCATTTATTTATTTCCTTATTTCCTTTCTTCACTAGGCTATTTTTCCCTGTTGGAGCCCTTGGGTTTATAGCATCTTGCTTTTCTAACTAGAGTGGTAGCTTGGCTAGTAATGATAATAAAAATAATAATAATAATAATAATAATAATAATAATAATAATAATAATAATAATAATAATAATAATAATTACTTTCCATTTGGGAAGGGTAGATGAGACTTTTTTAGTCAGCAGCTCTTCTAGGAGGACACTCCAAAATTAAACCCTTGTTCTCTAATCGTGGTTAACTACTACACTTTAATGGTTTAGTGGCTACTTTGCACTTGGTAGGGGTAGAAAAGACTTGAGCTGTAGTAAGCAGCTCTTCTAGGAGAATTTCACTCCAAAATCAAACCATTGTTCTCTAGTCTTGGGTAGTACCATGATCTTCCACTGCCTTGGGTTAGAGTTCACTTGCTTGAGGATACACTCAGGAACATTATTCTATTAGTTTCCTTATTTCCTTTC
>NC_090743.1:38124721-38127221 GCF_036898095.1 Palaemon carinicauda
TATATATATTTATATAGGCCTACATACACAGCCGATTACGCTTAGCTCTCCCCGTCCCCGGGGAAGGGGGAGAGGGAGAAGTCATATCGTAAATATTTAGCGGTAATTTTTTAGGGGTCCCGTAAACTAGTGTTATATATATATATATATATATATATATATATATATATATATATATATATATATATATATATATATATATATATATATATATATATATACTGTATACATAAAGCTTAAGGGAAAATATAATTTGATGGCAGTTAATTACCTCTGTCAACGAAGTTGGCAGGTAGGTATGTTTTTTTCCCTGTTTGTTTGTTTGTGAATATCTTCCTGGCCACAATTTTATTCTTAGAGTAGTGAAACTTTCAGGGATTAATTTTTATATTGAGACGTGAATGTGATTTAATTTTGAAAGTCATAGGTCAAAGTTCAAGGTCAAGGTTGAGCAAAAGGTCCACCGAATGAACCCTAACCTAAACCCTAAGATCGCACATGGTTGTCACACTAACTTCAAATACGCCTACGGTCTAAAGTGGTTTTGGGAAAGGCAAGCTGGTTTCGAGAAATAAGCTGGTGTGGCGGAGGTCTGCACTCTCAGAGTGCTTTTCTAGTTTTACTGTCATATGGTGAAAGTCTCACCATATTTTACACAGAACTTGATATGACGCAAATCATATATGAAAATGAAAATCAACCGAATTATTCATCTAGATGTAATTAAATATCTGTTTCGTAGAGATCTCCAGATGAATTATATGCCAATTTGATTTTGCATTTGGAAGAGAAATAGATTCAAGCTTCTTTTTGACCGAAATTCGCGACTTTAATTGATAGTTCCAAGAAGATTGATTCCTTTCGCTAGAAAAATTAATCCGTTGTTAACTGCGTCCTGTATTATTATTATCTATATATTAGTACGGTAGCGTGTGTGTTTTTTATTTTGTGAATCATGCTTCAAAGAAAACTGATTAATTTCATTATATACTCGTGTGTCACGCTTCAAAGAAAACGGAAATAATTTCATGGTATACTCTTACAAATTCACATTAGACTTTGATTACTTAACCAAAGCACATCTTATATAGTTTTCCCAATTTTGTCTTTAGCACCTGGCTCTTTTTTTAAATATTAGACAAAAAATTGAGTTCTATCAATTTCCATAACCTAGATTATGAAATTAATCTCGGGCCTTTTCATTTAACGACTAATCCATTCTTATCGTAAAAGATTTCTCATAATTCTGATCACCCTTTGCTTCAAATCTTCTTAGACATTACTCAATTTTCCGTCCGCCTATCATATTCAATGACCATTAATAAAGCTCAAGGACAGACTTTCGATAACGTTGGGATTTACCTACCACAACCTTGATTTACTCATGGACAATTTTATGTAGCCTTCTCTAGAGCAAGTCTATGAACAGTGTAAGAGGGAAAATTTGTCCTCAGAATAATTCTACTCATGGCCAGAGAAGAGGAACTACCTTCACTAGAAATATTGTATATAAAGAAGTTTTGTCAATTGTTTCATGAATTGTTCATATTTTCAATTTAATATACAAGTCAAATCTTATCACATTTTATTCAAACATGTATAGGTTAGGAACGAGATAATTAATATTGAAAATATAATTTCGTGTAATTTACACGGGTTCCGCTAGTTATTATTATTATTATTATTATTATTATTATTATTATTATTATTATTATTATTATTGTCTAAGCTACAACCCTAGTTGGAAAAGCAGGATACTTTGACCCCAAGGACTCCAATACTCCAATAGAGAAAAATAACCCCGTGAGGAAAGGAAAAAAGGAAATAAATAAACTACAAAAGAATTAATGAACAATTGAAATAAAATATTTCAAGAACAGTAACAATATTTTAATAGATATTTCATATATAAAATATAAAACCTTAAAAAAAACAAGAGGAAGAGAAATAAGATAGAATAGTGTGCCTGAGTGATCCCTCAAGCAGGAGAACTCGACCAATATCTCGTAGATGTATTTTTGTTTATGTCCTTGTGTCACAATGGATCGAGAATAATTGTTTTCAATTGATTATATAGGTGGTATCATTTCGTTTCTAAATACGTAACTTTTTACGAAAACAATGTATTAAATGTTATTAATAATATACATCTAAGGTATGTGTTCTTCTGAAATTTCTTTTTATAAATATTGCGAAAACAGTGTATGTTGAATGTTGTAGGTTTTTTTCATATCTTTGTATATCTAAGACATGTGGTGCTTTGAAATTACTTTAAAAAAAAACTGTATGGTTATTCAAAGGTACATCAAAGTAAAGCATGATAATAACTCATTATACTTTCTGGGAATTTCCTAAATAAAAAGCATCTTTCATTTTTATTCAAAGGTACACTAAAGAACAGCTTAATAAGGACTCATTAGACTTTCTTTCAACTTTCTTTGCCTTTGATTATGAAACTATAAAGAATTACATCTTTCAAAGTTTCTCTCATATTTTTATT
>NC_090743.1:38132084-38137084 GCF_036898095.1 Palaemon carinicauda
TATAAAAAGAGAGAGAAAAAAAGGAAATAAAAAGGCAAGAGAAACAGCTTTAGAGAGAAGTATATTATATTTATTTCCTTAGGATTTCGGAATATTTTTCTTATGATATCCTTGATTTTTGTTTGTGTTACTGAAGGGAATGATTTAAAAGAAGTGGGTAAATCATTCTTCATTCCCATTTAAAGCAAGTTACTATGCCACTGTTAAACATTTACATTAAAACCGGTAAAAATCCTGAAATAAATGTCACCAGGCATTTATTGTTTTAAAAGCAAACATATTGACGTAAAGGAGTAATATTACGTTCGCCAAACCGTAAAAAATAATAACAAAGTAGGAAAAAAATTACGGTCGCCTGTATTTTACTGAAATACGGCTGAGAACGAGTATATTTTTATGGAGAATTTCCGATTAAAATTACGTTTTTTTTAAACAGAATATAGATGTCCGAAAAATCCTATTTGTATTTTATTAATTCATGTATACACACATTTACACATACACGAATTGATGTATTAGATATTAACACAGACATACCACACGCAAGTGAAAATGTAATTTAAAAAAGATAACTACTGTAGTTACCAGTGACTTGTCATTATCCAATTTTATATGGAAGAGAAATATCTTGTGACTGCTATGATTTATCATACACATACATTCATTCATAGAATCATTCATTTACTTACGAGATATACTGTTAAAAACCAACCGTAATTTTAATCGAAAATTCTCCGTAAAAAAATTTGTTCTCAGTCGCATTTCAGTAAATACAGGCGACCGTAATTTTTACCCTACTTTGTATTATCTATTACGGGTTGGTGACCGTAATATCAATCATTAACGTCAATATATCCGTTTTTAAAACGTCAAAGGCCTGGCAACGATTATTCCAGGAGTTTTATAGGTTTTCACAACAAATTTTTAAGGATACACCACATCCCCAGTAAATGAACCCGTGAAATGTATAATTAAAACTCACCACCCACCAAAACTAATTACTTTCAATCACATTCGATTCCTTCAATCATAAATTGACTGGCATTATCATTCATCTCGACGCTATCCATTCCTCTCTCTCTCTCTCTCTCTCTCTCTCTCTCTCTCTCTCTCTCTCTCTCTCTCTCTCTCTCTCTCTCTCTCTCTCTCAACCGCTGAGCGATGTGGATTTAATTGTTTCCAACGTGATGTTACGCATTAATCCTGGTTACGCCGAGGTTTATGACGTTTGCAGGTTTTCGAACACTTGTATCTTCCCCATTGCACAGTACAGCAGCGGTATGACGTATGCCGGAGTTTCTGGTAATATATAAGTGTCACCTTCTCCTCAGCTGCCCTGGGATGCGAGGAGAACGTTTAGGGTGGTACTTGGAGTGCGTCCGCCGGAGTCTGTTCTTGATGTACCGGCGTGTTCTCTCCTTTATATTTGAGGATTTTTCTCCCATTGGAGTAGGTTTATTTTATTGTAAATATTCTCTAATTCTTTAGGATCATTTATATATATATATATATATATATATATATATATATATATATATATATATATATATATATATATATATATATATATATATATATACGGCGATAACAACAACAAATCTTCTGTTTCTAGTCAACTGCAGGACAAAGGCCTCAGATTTGTCCTTATTCAAGATTGGGGTTTGGCCTATTTTCATCAATTTGCTGCCCTGGGCGGATTGGTGATGGTGGAAGATTTTCTTATGATCATTAACAGCAAACTAACCTAATATGGTTGGCCCTAACTAGTACAGCTTTGCTGATCATGGCGATTTACAAACTCTTTCGCCACCTTAAGATATCTCCACTCAGAAATGGCATTTATATATATATATATATATATATATATATATATGTATGTATGTATGTATATATATATATATATATGTGTGTGTATATATGTGTGTGTTTGTGTGTGTGTATTTATGTATATATTAGATGTATACCTTATGCATCTAGTGGGTACCAGAGGATTAGCATACAGTCTATATATATATATATATATATATATATATATATATATATATATATATATATATATATATACACGCAGACACACACACACACACACACACATATATATATATATATATATATATATATATATATATATACACACGCAGACACACACACACACACACACACACACACATATATATATATATATATATATATATATATATATATATATATATATATATATATATATAACCACGTTCAGTTCTAAGTTGCTGTCAACTGCAACTTATACAGTGAGGATCTATGAATAAAAAACCCCGAACTCTGTTATTTGCGTAATAATAAAAATTCAGAATGATCTTATTAACGACGTTCCATTTACAAATACAAACAATAATTCGTCTCATTAAAACAAAAGGAGCTGAGCAAATATGGCCACAACTGATAGCTATTCATGAGTAACGAATAAATTTATATGTCATCAATAACTAAGGGTTGTGGTGACCGATGAGGTAACATCCCTTACTGGTGAACGTCAGACTGGGGTTCGAGTCCCGCTGAAACTCATTGGTTTCTTTGGTCGCTGCAACGTCACCCTCCTTGTGAGCTAAGGATGGCGGTGTTTGGGGAAGCCTATAGGTCTATCTGCTGAGTCATCAGCAATATTGCCTGGCCATTCTTGGTCCTAGCTTGGGTGGAGAGGGGGCATGAGCGCTGATCATATGTAAATAACCTGCATTTGGCGTTGTTGAAGTGTGCTGTCAATTTTACTGAATTATATCTGCCAGATGAATTCTTTACTTTTAATTAAAGTCTAAGGAAGTAATTTTAGTTTACGTTCCCTTAATTCAGTTAAGTGGAATGACTTTAGTAGGTAGTAGGTTGCCCAGGGCACCAGCCACCTGTTGAGATACTACCTCTAGGGAGTTATGGATTCCTTTGACTTGCCAGACAGTACTTCATTGGATCCTGTTCTCTGGTTACGGTTTACCTCCCCTTTGCCTACACATGCACTGAATAGTCTGGCCTATTCTTTACAGATTCTCCTTTATCCTCATATACCTGACAACACTGAGATTGCCAAACATTTCTTCTTCACCCGTGGGGTTACTGCCCTGTAATTATTCTGTGGCTACTTTCCTCTTGGTAAGGGTAGAAGAGACTCTTCAGCTATGGTAAACAGCTCTTCTAGGACAAGGACACTCCAAAATCAAACCATTGTTCTCTAGTCTTGGGTAGTGCCATAGCCTCTGTACCATGGTCTTCCACTGTCTTGGGTCAGAGTTCTCTTGCTTGAGGGTACACTCGGGCACACTATTCTATCCCATTTTTCTTCCTCTTGGTTTTTTTAAGTTTTTATAGTTTAATAAGAAATATTTATTTTAATGTTGTTACTGTTCTCAAAATATTTCATTTTCCTTTCCTCACTGGGCTATTTTCCCTGTTGGGGCCCCTGGGCTTATAGCATCCTGCTTTTCCATTTAGGGTTGTAGCTTAGCAAGTAATAATAATAATAATAATAACTTGCTATTAAATCTTTACGTTCTATCTGATTTCTATCATCGTATACGATTATAAAGGTAACAAGTTTCATTACTCTCCGATTAAATTTGTGGCCAAGAAGCTGTCCGCAAACAAACACACACACAAAACACACACTCACAAACACAAACAAACAAACAAGGGTGAAAACATAACCTCCTTCCACCTTCGTTGGCGGAAGTAATAATGACAGTGATGACGATGCAGTGCTTGGTAACCGGTGGTGATTTTTGATGTTCCCAGTGAATGGAAATTATTGTAGTTGTCAATAATGATAATCATAATGTTGAAGATTATGATAATGATAATAGTATTTGATTTTGAAGAATTGTCTCAGAACTAAGGAGGAAATAGGATTACTATTTGAATAATACAAATCATTTTAGCATTCATAGAAAAAATATTGGATAAATTATTAGATTTAATTTGAAAGGTCAAATAGTAGAAATGACTTTTCCTTCGATACAAGAGCCCTTCATTATAACCAAATCACCGGTCTGTAAATGACATTAGCAGCGTAAAGGAAAAGTCCAACATTCCATAATGATTTTTAAAACGAAGATTCAATTTAATCAAGCATTAATTAACTCTCTCTCTCTCTCTCTCTCTCTCTCTCTCTCTCTCTCTCTCTCTCTCTCTCTCTCTCTCTCTCTCTCAACGAAAAGAGCAAATTGAAAATGTTCCCCTTTTTATTTATTCTCTCTACAGAACAATTCAATAATCAGATGGTTCATATGTCGCTGCTTTTATTGTGTTCTCTTTCATGTTCGGATACGGCTATAAATTCCATTTGATGATTATTGTTTTTATAAGATTTTTTCTATGCTCGTGAATGTTCGTATTTTCACTTCATGTGAGTTTGTCCTCTCCAGTCATAACTATGCGTATTCTACGGCCATAAATGTGCGTATTTCCTGCTCATGTATTTGAGTATTTAACAGTAGTCCATAGTCTCCGGTTATTCTCTTGTGTAAGCACGTAATCTCCAGTCGTATAAGTGTTCATTTTCCGATCATGTATATGCGTATTAGGGGTCATGTAATTGACTATTTCTTAAGGCTTTCCAACTTAAAGCAATTAACTAACATGCTTTTTTAAACGAACCTCTAATGGGGTAATTGGTTTATAAGAAAAATGTCACTTGCATTTTTTCTAATTTCACTGCGTTATGAATTCAGTCTATTTCGGCATTAGTATCTCTCTCTCTCTCTCTCTCTCTCTCTCTCTCTCTCTCTCTCTCTCTCTCTCTCTCTCTCTCTCTCTCTCTCTCTCTCTCAATAGTAAAATATTCTAGCCAACACCAGTAAAGTTCGGTGGTACAGTGGTAAGGGCTCGCAATCCGAGTGACCATTATCCGATTCACGAGCCCAAAGATGAAGGCTCAATGGAAATGTTCCTTAAAAGGCCAAAATCTGGCTCTTGGGTAGAGTTTTAGATTTTGCAGCGAGATATGAAAGAAAACACTATATTTGGGTGACAAT
>NC_090743.1:38139584-38167084 GCF_036898095.1 Palaemon carinicauda
CAAGTAATGGCTGCTGATGATTGATTGATTGATTTTGAGTTTTCTGGCATCCTGACATCGTGGGTCATTGTTAAAAATAAATAATAAAACGACTCAGCAGGTTGACCTATGAGGTCCCTAAACAAAGCACCCATAGCTCACAAGGATGGTGAGACTGCAGACACTAAAAGAAACTATCGAGCTTGAGGTGTAATCGAACCCCAGTCCGGGAGATCGCCAGGCAGGGATGTTTCAAATAGACCACCACAACCATTAAGGGTGATGGTACCCACGGCTTGCTGGGGCTCTGGGTTTGTTGGAGTAACAGATGATGGAACTCATTATATCTTTAAGGGTGTGATTCCTTGAGAATCGTGGATAATGGGATCCATTTGTATCTTCAAGAATATTTTCTTGAGAATGATAGTGGGTTCAATCTCATTTATGGGTTGGTGTTAGATTTAGGGATAATTGAACCCATTACATTTTCAGGGTTTTTTTTTTTTTTTTTTTTTTTTTTTTTTTTTTTTTTTTTTTTTTTTTTTTTAGGGATAATGATATCCATTGCATGGTGATAAGATACATTTCTGACGATACATTTCTGGAGAGTAATGGAAGTAGACTCATTGCATGTTAATTGAACTCATTAGATTTAATAGGATTTTGTATAATGTAAGGTATAATGCAACGTTTAGAATTTACATAGATACTCATGTTCTTTCTCACCGTTATCCCTACATTAAGGGATCGGTTGCCTGATGCGGCCTCTCCAATGTCTTCTAAAAAAGGCATCCTCTTCCGTAGATGATTGAATTTTTCAATTATCTCAGGATGATACATGAGTAACGGTTACTGAAGCCCTTTATATAATCGTGTTTAATTTCATTTTATCAAAAGGGCATCATGAAATGATAGAAGATCCTGAAAACAATTAACATTTTAGGCTCACTCTTCTTTTCGGCAAGAGGTAAAAGAATCCATTATTTTTCGATTTTTTTTCATCTTTTATTATATAAATGGGATCTCGAACGGATAGATTTTTTCTGCTATATACAGGATTTAGTGTTAAAACGCAATCAATCTATTTTAATGTTGTTAATGGCCTTAAAAAATTTTGTTTAAATTTTTCATTACTTCTCTTGTAGTATATTTATTTCCTTGTGTCCTTTCCTTTCTGGGCTATTTTTCCCTGTGGAGCCCTTGGGCTTATAACATCCTGCTTTTCCAGCATAGGGTTGTAGCTTAGCTGGTAATAATAAAATTAATAGTAACTATAGGGGCACTCAGAAGAGCGCAGACCTCCACCGCGTCAGCTTATTTATCGTCCTTTTGCTTGAAATTGACCTAAACCTTTAACCTTAACATGACGTGGATTTCAATACACTCAAATATGAACCAAGTTTGAAGTCTCTGTGACAACGATGTCCAAACTTATGGCTGATTACGTGAATTGGACATTTTGCTTGACTGTGACCTTGACCTTTAACCTTGACCTTCCAAAATTTAATCGTTTCCAGCTTTTTACATAACAGTTAATCCCTGCAAGTTTCATTACGATTAAAGTTGTGGCCGGGGAGCTGATCACATACAAGCACACAGACACATATACATACAGGGGCAAAAACATAACCTCCTTCCAACTGCGTTGGTGGAGGTAATAATTAAGTTTATCTTCCGTAATTGGAAAGATTAATAACAGGAATTTTGGCCCTAAGGTGCGAGGAGGCCATTCAGCACCTGGGGGGGGGGGGGGCGCTGGTTGTGGAGAGTTGATAAGCTTAATTACTCTTTTAAACGAAAACGATATAGGTTAACTCCGCCTTGACTTATAATGATATTCAGAACAAAATTCCGATTGTCCAATTACCCAGAATTTATAGATAATCAATAAAACGAATTCCAGGAATATTTAATGATGGAGATTCGACGGAAATATAGTTTTTTATGGCCAATATGGAGAATAATAGGAACACAGAGGGTATATATTATTGAGAGAGAGAGAGAGAGAGAGAGAGAGAGAGAGAGAGAGAGAGAGAGAGTTGTCTAAAAGCGATTAAATTACGTTTAGTTATTTTGCATGTAAAATTATTGTTATTATTATTATTATTATTATTATTATTATTGTTATTATTATTATTGTTATTATTATTATTATAATTATTGTTATTGTTGTTATTATTATTGCTATTGTTGTTATACTAGGGATGGTAAAGAGAGAAATTTGTGATTACAATTACCTTATGATTTAGATCAAAGAAACAAAATTTATTATTATTATTATTATTATTATTATTATTATTATTATTATTATTATTATTAATATGAAAAGGGAATATTAAAGAAATTCTTTGACAAAAGATAGATTTTATTTATGGCAATAAAAACATGTTTGGGAATACTAATGATTATTATAATTCATAAACTGCGGAGGAAGGAGAATTAACAACATACTGTAGATATCTTTTGCGTCTAAAAAAAAATTTTTTTGGGGGGGGATCATCCGAGAAATTTCCTGCATTTGAAAACCCATGCAAAAGTTTTTTCTGGATAAGAAATGATAGAAGAAGGCACGGACTTTATTATTATTATTATTATTATTATTATTATTATTATTATTATTATTGTTGTTGTTGTTGTTGTTGTTGTTATTATCATTATTATTATCATCATAAGTAAAAACTACCTCCAAAGTTGGAAAAGCCGGATACTATAAGCCCAAGGGCTCCAACAGAAAAAAATAGCCGAGTAAAGAAAGAAAACAAGGAAATAACTAAACAACATGAGAAGTAATGAACAATCAAAATAAAATATTTTAATTATCCAAAGAAGACATGAAAATTTATGTTCTCAATATAATATCAAAAACCTTTCTTCAAATAAATAAGGAAAAATTAAGTGAAAATAATTGACATGATTGGATTAGAGGGTAATCAAACGGAAATATTATTATTAGAAACTTAAAAGATATTCTTTTGCGTCATTACCAACGCCAACGAAGTTGGAAGGTGGTTATATTTTCGCCCCTGTTATGTGTTTGTTTGTGTGTGTGTGTTTGTTTGTGAACAGCTTCCTGGCCACAATTTTAATCGTACTGTAATGAAACTTGCAGGGATTAACTGTTATGTAAAAAGATGGAAATGATTAAATTTTCTAAGGTCAAGGTCATGTTCAAGTAAGATGACCATTTCTCGTAATCAGGCATAAGTTTAGACATCACAGAGACTTCATACTTGATTCATATTCGAGTGTATGAAAATCCACGACAATTAATACATGTTAAGATTAAAGATCAAGGTCGAGCAAAAGGTCGAGAAATAAGCTGCTGTGGTGGAGGTCTGCGTTCTACTAAATGCCCCTCGTTTTTACTTAGTTATTTCTTTAGATATTCGATGGTGACTTTGATTTTTCTTTATTTAAAAAAAAATGGGATTGTTTGATTCAAGCGTGAATAATCTTTCAAACTAATTGTCTTGGGATATTTGAATGGTAGGTTGCGAATATTTTAGAATTAAATTCATTTTCTGCCTATAATGCTTGTGTGTATTTGGGAGGTGTTCAGATATATTTTTCATCCTTGGAATTTTGCTTGGTACATTCTGACTACATTCCACATTATTTACTCAAGGGGTTAACTACTGCACTTATGTCTTTCTTTGTGATTGCAATGCTCACTATAGGGAGTGGTTAAGTTCTGTTTCTTCTACCGATCGCCATGGCTTTAAACTTTGCCTCTGAATCAGTCTGTGAGCAAATTATAAGTGAAACTACTAACAGGTCTGGTAACTGCTTGAACCTCGTATACACTACCTCTCCTGGGGGTATAACAAGTAAGGTTGGTTCTCCAGTCGAGACATCTGATCATGCCTTGATTTCATTAGTAGTGAAGACCGAGCAGCCTGTCCCTGATGTATCATACTCATGTAAAATTTATATGAAATCTCAAATGCAATTTTGCATGATCTTTTATGCTTGAATTTGTCACAATTATATAGTAGTGTAGATCCTTTTGTCCCTTCAAATGAGAACCTAGTCAACATAATTGATAGGCGTATCCCTTCTCGTGTGCTAAGGTACCGAGTGAAGGACAAACCGTGGTTCAATGATGATTGTAGACGTGCTTATTTCGAGAAGCAGGAGGCCTATCATCTTTGGAAGGGTAACAGATCAGATTTGACCTGGATTAACTATACTCAGCTTAGAGCTTTTGCTCAGAGAATTTATGCTTCAACTGAAAAGGAATGGAATCGAACCCTAAAAGATAACCTTTCTGGCACAACCCAGCAACATAAATGGTGGACTACCCTTAAATCTGCACTCTTTGGTATAAATGCAAGTGTTCCTCCTTTACTTAAACCAGATAGCGCAGTCACTCTCTTACAAAGGAAAAGGTAACCATTTTGGCTGATGTGTTTGACAGTAAACAGAGTAATGAGAAACTCGAACTTCCTCATTCCTATTTTCCTGAGGATAAACTAACTAGTTTAGCTTTTCGATCTCGTGAAATTAAAGCTCTGTTGATGGACCTTGATGCTTTGGGGAGGTGCAGACCCAAATGGTATATTTCCTTTGTTTCTTAGCACTTGTTGGAGAATTGGTAATGTCACTCCACTATGTATATGTGTTTGTGGTAGCTCAAGTCCGACTGATTACCGCCAAATTTCCATAACTCTCATATTATCTAAAGTTTCTGAACGTCTTCTGGCAAAACGTCACAATAGGTTTGCTGAAGGTAATCATCTGTTCCTTAGTTTTCTATTTGGACCATGTGATGCCCTTCTTACTATACCCAATGCTGTACAGAAATCCCTTGATTGTGGTCAGGAAGTTCGTATGATTGGCCTTGATTTTAGTGCTGCTTTGGGCCATGTTAATCATGAGGCCCTTGTTTTCAAACTCAAACAGTTGGGAGTGGGTGGGTCATTTCATAGCATTATTATTGAATTTTTAAGTAATAGATCTCAAATAGTTGTTGATGGGCACCATAGTAAGTATAGGAATGTGATATCAGGTGTTCCACAGGGTAGTGTTCTTGGTCCATTACTTTTCATACTATATACATATGACACGTGGTTTGTCCTAGAAAACAAGCTTGTTGCAAATGCAGATGATGCTACATTTTTTGCATCAATTCCATCCCCTGAATGTAGATCTGGGGTTGGTGAATCCCTTAATAGAGATTTAGCTAAAATTAGTGCATGGTGCAAATTATGGGGTATGAAGTTGAATCCTAACAAAACTCAAAGTATGATTGTATGTAGGTCCAGATCTCACCATTAATAATGTCTCTTTAACTTTGTATGCCTCTTCTGAAATTTTAGTTGGGATTCTCGACAGCAAATTTACTTTTGAGAAACGCGTTAGGTCTGTGTCTTCTTCAGTAGCACAAAAAATAGCTTATTGAGAAAGTCTTTTAAGATTTTCGGTGATCAATCTATTCTGAAGAAGTGTTTTATTTCTTTCATTCTACCTTGTTTCGATTACTGTTCTTCTGTCTGGTTTTCAGCTGCTGATTTTCATCCCAATTTGTTGTACAAGAACTCATGGTTTATTAAATTTCTTATTCCTGATCTAGATATTAATCTTTGGCACCGTCGTTCAATTAGTTCATTATGCATGTTGCATAAGATTTTTCATAATACTGACCATCCTTTACATTCAGATCTTCCTGCACAGTTCCATCCAGTTCATAATACTAGGCATGCAGTTAATTCTAATAGTTGAGCCTTTTCCATCAATGAGGCTCAGTACTACAGTATTCTGGAAGTTTTATTCCAGTTGTGACCAAGTTGTGGAATGATCTTCCTAATTGGGTTGTTGAATCGGTGGAACTTCAAAAGTTCAAACTTGCAGAAAATGTTTTTTTTATATTGAACAGGCTGTCATAGTCTTTTTATAGTTTATATATGATATATCTGTTTTAATGTTGTTACTGTTTTTATAATATTTTTTTTGTTAATTTTTTCTCATATCGTTTATTTATTTCCTTATTTCTTTTCTTCACCAGGCTATTTTTCCCTGTTGGAGCCCTTGGGTTTATAGCATCTTGCTTTTCCAACTAGAGTTGTAGCTTGGCTAGTAATAATAATAATAATAATAATAATAATAATAATAATAATAATTACTTTCCACTTGGCAAGGGTAGATGAGACTTTTTATCTATAATAAGCAGCTCTTCTAGGAGGACACTCCAAAATTGAACCGTTGTTTTCTAATCGTGGTTAACTACTACACTTTAATGGTTTAGTGGCTATTTTGCACTTGGTAGGGGTAGAAAAGACTTGAGCTGTAGTAAGCAGCTCTTCTAGGAGAATTACACTCCAAAATCAAACCACTGTTCTCTAGTCTTGGGTAGTGCCATGGCCTCTGTACCATGATCTGCCACTACCTTTGGATAGAGTTCACTTGCTTGAGGGTACACTCAGGAACATTATTCTATTAGTTTCCTTATTTCCTTTCCTCACCAGGCTATTTTCCCCATTGGAGCCCCTGAGCTTATGGCATCCTGCTTTTCCAACTATGGTTGTAATTTAGCTAGTAATAATAATGATGATAGTTAATATTCTACAGAGGCCCTTATCTTGAACTGTATCTTCTTTGGTTTCTTCTTTCGTTAATTTTTCTTAAAGTAGGCCTCTCAATCATCTGAACATCTGACTTTATCGTGGTTCCATCACTTTCATATCATACAAACGTTTCTGAATTTCAGATGGCAAAACCTTAAAACGTTTCATTGTTCCTAGTTTGCAGTTTGGTCTTCAACAGAGCATTGATGTGTGTGTGTGTGATACTCTTCTTAAAATTTCCAATATTATACATAAATTCATAGATTCTGTCAAAATGGATCATTTAAGATATAGGCTACTCATACCAAAGTTCTAGTATTTCTGTTTTAAGAAATAATGCTTCCACTTATTTTTTTTTTTTTTTTTTTTTTATGAAAATAATTACATTTTTATCAGGTTTTTCCAAACATCGAGTGTAATTTAGATAGTGTAATTTTGTGCTCCAAAATATATTTGCGTCACATTTACGGAAATATTTGAGTATATTCAGTAAGAAACAATTATTCTCTATACCCGAATAATATATTAGATACCTCCGAGAAACAATGTTTAAGATGGAGATAAATAAAATTCTCAACAGCATATAAGAAGAATGGAACCTGTCAACTGGCTTTTTTTTGGATATCTTATTATTACAGTATTTTCTTCTGATGTCCACACTGCCCGGACGCTCAGCTATTGAAATGGAATGTCCCTGAGCCTTTGTTCTTTCGGGACATTCCTTTAATTTCCAAGAGATGTTTGCAATTGAGACAGTAAAACGCGCCGAGAATGTTCGCGACCAGGAATTCTTGGCGCTTGGCGCTCGATGTCCAACAGACGACGCTTGTCTTAGTAAGTAGGGTGATTAAATTTAAAGTATGATATAGTAAAATGTATGCTCCCTTAATTATAATTTCTATATAACTCAGTTAATTGTAAAGAACTTAGTTAGATTTAAAGTAGAAAAAAAACTTTTTTAAATATGTTCCCTTAATTATGGTTTTATGTAACTTAGTTAATTGTAAAGTAAAAAAAAAAACACATTTGGTTAATTTGGCAAAAAAAGTTATTTAATATAGAATGAAGAAAATGACAAATATGACAGTATTATTATTATTATTATTATTATTATTATTATTATTATTACTACTACTACTACTTGATAAGCTATAACCCTAATTGGAAAAGCAGGATGCTATAAGCCCAAGGGGGCTCTAACAGACAAAATAGCCCAGTGAGGAAAGGAAATATGGAAATAAAAAAACTACGAGAGAAGTAATGAACAATTAAAGTAAAATATTCAAGAACAGTAACAACAGCAACATGTAGCATTTAAAGTAATAGAGTTAACCATATAAAGTAAAAAAAATATATGTATATATTCCTTAAAAATCATTAATTTTGTTTTTCCGGATAAAATGTATATAAAGTGAAAAATTTTAATTTTTCTTTTTTATTGGTCTGATTTAGTGTGATGTTATACACATTCTGTTGAATTATTCTCTTCTTAAATACCTTTAAGTAACCATGAATAATGTGATTTTTGGGCTCAAGCCATGACGTCCTGATGGAAGGTTCCTTCAGTAGCTTCCTAGGGTATATTTAACTACAGTGGATATTCCCAGAGAATTAAACTAAAGGTTATCACAGAATTCTAACTTCTGGTGGGAGTACCCTTAAGGTTTCCCTCTAGGATATCGTATATCAACAGGGGACGCATGTATTAACACGCCACATAGCTATCTGCACCCCATATAGAGTTAACACTTCGATATGGAAAGGTGGAGAATAACTGGGGGGCCGTTCCACAGTTACATTCATCCGTGGCTGCTTTTGGTACTCGAGACGTAAACAAACGGGCGCCATTGCTAAATGACGTCACGTCCGTCCTCATCCTTCTGCCTGTAGCTTCTCGCTTTAGACGGATTTTCATTGAGTGCGTTTTTCATCTGCTTACATCGCCGTTATGTCGCTACCTTCAGCCTCGCCTTCTTCTGGAAAGTTGAGTACCAGGTCCCAGTATTGTTTAAATAAGCTCTAGCCGTAAAGTAACTTCTACTTTTCGTAAAATATTGAGTTTTGTGGCAGAGCTGTGCCGATACCGGACGCGCCATTTTATGGCGTCGCTGTTGATGTTGCATGCTTTATTTAGTTAGCCAGAACAGCCCTCTCCGGTCATTTAACTAATTAATATTATTAGTTATATAGTCTTCATAGCTAGGAATTACTTATATCGTGTTTTAGCGCTCATCAGACTCGGTCGCCGTTCGACCCCATACTAGATCGCTAGCTTAGCCCCTAGGCTGGACAGCCTAGTGCTTGTTTTCATGCATGATATATACCAGTGTTCCTAGGTTAAGTTATGAAGATTGTGGCATTATTAAACATATTATTAACTGTGATGTAAGTGTTTTCGCCTTCGGGGACCATATAAGGGACCGGGTTGATTGCGTATCTTTCCACCCTAACCTAACATAGGAACCCCTATATGCTCCCTAATCCCCCCTGCCTGAGGGCGTTCCCTCTGTGTAGCCTTGCTTCCCCTTCTCTATAGGGGAATTTTGTCTACAATCAGAGTATTTTCGCTTCTCTGCCTACCCTAAGGGAATGACCCTCCCTTAGGGTCGGACCGAGAAAAAAGGAACGGCTCTGCCCTTCCTCAGTTGCACCTGGTTGGGTCACTCCTTCCTCCCTGCAACTTGCGATGTGTCTTTCAAACTTGCCTAGCCTAAGAGTTAGCCCTCCTTCTCTTGGTTAAGCTCTGGGGGTTGACTCTGCCCTATTATAGTTTGGGACGGTACTCCTGTACCGTTCTCATTCTGGGCTACCTAACCTAGGTTAGGGAGCGTTCTCCCTTCCCTTGGTGGCCGTTCTCATACAGAGTCTCCTCTATAGAAAGACCCCTCATCTTCCCCCTCCCCACCTATCCCTTTGGTGTAGGCTTGCCTACACACATCTGTCCTTAGTCCTACAACTCCTCCCTTGGGTGGAGTGGTAGGGCTAACTTGTTCTCCTGCTGAGCCGGCCTCTCTGGTACACATACCCTTCATAGCGTTCTATGGGGGTGGTGGCCGGCAGCGGTCCGGCCGGCGGGGGTTTCCCCCCTCTTGAGTGCCCTCTAACCCTCCCTTGGGTTACCCCAGGCACCCGGCCGACTGCCGGCTCCCTGCCGCCGGATGCTAGGAGTATCCACTCCTATCATGACTGCACTCTCTCCGGAGGGATGCCGGAGGGGTATGAGATCTTACCCCTTCCATCCCTCCTTACCTTTCTCTCTTTCTATCCTGGTGCCGGTCCCTTGCCGCCTCTACTGCCGGCGATAACCGCCATTACCTCAGGTGACATTCTTTCATAAGATGCCCTCCCCCTCTAAGACGTCAGCCTTCCGTGTGCCGGAGGCTGCCGCCTTCCGTCGACATAATGCCGACGTCCCACCCCTCATTTTACCTAGTAACAGCTGACCAACCTTCGGAGCCGGCCACCGGCGTGCCGGCATTGATTGCTGGCGGTCTAGGTATACAACCATATACATATCTATCTTATGAATTGATCCAAGCTCACCAGGCCGTCAGCCTTCGGCTGCCGGAGCCGCCACCCCCTGCCGGCGACCCGCCGCTGTGCCGGCAGTCGCCACGATGGTATTATACTTTAGATACTCAGTGTGTCTGTCTTGATGCCTTCCACCCTGCAGGACCGGCCTCCGGCGTGCCGTCGGTCTGCCGGCACCCTCCTGAGACGTTAAGGGACATGCTCCCCTTCCCATAACTGCCGACAACATGCCAACAGTCAAATGCTGCAGCCAGATGGCTTGGCCACTTCTATATATAGGTATTGTAGATTAAGTTATCTTAATTTTAGAGTAATGTAAGTCATTCTTATGCCTTCCATGTACTCATGATCTCTTTCTTTTACAGGAGGAGTATATGAAGTGTGAAAGCAACTTCTGTGGGGTGAAGCGCCCGGACTTCTACGGGCACAAGGCGTGCCCAACCCACGCCCCCTGCGCCGCCAAGAAAGGCGACCTGAAGTATTGGGACCCGCAGAACTGTACAGTCTGCAGGAGTAGTTTGGTTGAGGCGTTCGACGATCCTCCTTCTGCGGAGGCAAGGGACAACGCTCGAGAGAAGCTACGCAAATGGGTGCGTGGCTTCCAGAAGAAGATTTGAGGTCCTTGCTTTTCCCAAAGGCATCCAAAGACTCTGTGGTCCCCCGTGATCAGATCCCCACCGTCCAGATCGTGGTGGAACCAGATATTGTCATGGCCCAGTCCATGCATGAGTGCTATCTGGATTCTGATAACGTGGAACGTATGTCGGAAGTGTCAGAAGAGACGGAGAAGAACCTCATGGGCGAGGAACTCGACTATGAGGAAGATCAGGTGGAATACCCTGATTCGGAGACCGAGGTCGCTCCCGCTCCTACTCCCGCAGCAACTCCTGCACCGTCCGAGGAACCTGTTCCTTCGACTTCCACCACCCCGGACCCTCTTCCATCGGCCACTCAGGAGGTCTTCAAGATGCTTGAAGCCCTCATGGAAAGAAAACTACGAGAAACCCAGGAGCAATTCCGGACTACTCTGGTTAATCTTAAACAACCGAAACGGATTTCGGTTAAGGACCTCCCCACTTGGTCGGAAGCTAACCCATGGAGATATGCCGAGCATATGCCAATCACAACTGGAAAGATCTACATCAGTGAAAGGGTTGGCTCTATCTTGTTGGAAGAAGTGGAATTCTTCCCGAATTTCGAGGCTTATCCGGACTGTTACGTCCGGCTCAGGTCCGAACCAGCCTCAAAGGAAGAGACCGAACCGAAGGAGGTTATCGTGTTCAATCTCGCGAAGGCCCAGGCTATGTTAGCCCAGGCGGTGAAGAATAGGGGTTTCACCAACTCCAAGATGCCGGCGCTTAGTAAGAAGCATCCAACCTTCGTTGCGCCGAATGCTGCGACTTTCCCCTTCATCGAAAAGGCCTTCACAGCGGTCTTAAAGGCAGTGGAGGAAGGGAAACCTTACCCTGCACTGGAGGAGTGCAGACCCTTCTCCCTTACTGTTCCTCCCGATGATAGGCACTGGAAAGACGTCCAGTCAACCTTCACGGTAGGGAAATTAGAGCCTGACGTAGCCGGTCGTCAATTCAATGAGGACCTCCCAAGGCTAAATGATCACCTCCTTCGTAGGGAACAGGATACGAAGGAGAGGCTTGCCGCGTCGCTGTCCCACCAGGTACAGCTAGAACTTATGGCCGGGTATACTAGAGTCCCGGACTTTTATATGGTCCTAGCCAAATCGCATTTGGCAACGGTGACGAAGGACCTATATAGCTTCACTAGGGCTCGCAGAGCCTGTCGTGAATTCGTGTTCGCCAACACGACGGTGAAACACGAACCCCGAAGGCTAATTTCCTCCAATATCTGGGGTAAGTACCTCTTTCCTTCCTCCCTGGTGAAAGAGATTGCAGACAAGGCCGCCACGGAGAATAGGAACCTTCTCCACAAGTGGGGCATGTCAAGGAAGAGGAAATCCTCTCAGGACGATGGCCCTCAACCTAAGAGGAAACCTCAAAAGCCGAAACCCCAGCAACGTCAACAGAGACGGCAGTTTCCGGGTACCGCTACTCCCCAAGTGGCCACACAGCCACAGCAGACCTTTCAGTTGGTCCCCCAACCAGTGGTGTCGCAGTCACCGGTCTTTACCCCTGCATATGAGCAACACGCTACTACCTTTCGTCCCAGAGGTAGGGGCTCAAGCAGAGGTTCCGGCAGAGATTCGTCTCGCCGTCCCTCCAGAGGCAGAGGAGGAAGGGGAGCTAGCGGCCGAGGTGGCAAACCCTCGGGACACCAGAAGCAATGAAGTGCTTCCGGTGGGAGGAAGACTCCGCCAATTCCAGGATCGTTGGACCTTCGATCCCTGGGCGCACAGCATCGTCAAGAAGGGACTAGGCTGGAGCTGGACTCAACCACCCCCAGCCTTCCAGCAATTCTTCCAACAGTCAACCCCCCTCCTGGAAGAATATGTCCTAGAACTCTTGAACAAGAAGGTGATTAGGAGGGTAAAGTCAACCAGGTTCCAAGGGAGACTATTTTGCGGTCCCAAGAAGGACTCCGACAAACTCAGAGTCATTCTAGACTTATCCCCTCTCAACAAGTTCATTGCGAACAACAAGTTCAAGATGCTGACTCTGCAACAAATAAGGACCCTTCTGCCTCAAGGGGCCTACACGGTCTCCATAGACCTGGCGGATGCCTACTGGCACGTTCCAATGAATCATTACGCTTCCTCCTACCTAGGATTTCGACTCCAAAGGAAAAGTTACGCCTTCAGGGCCATGCCCTTCTGGCTCAACGTGGCTCCACGGATCTTCACCAAGCTGGCAGATGCCATCGTCCAACAACTCCGTCTTCAGGGCGTCCAAGTGATGGCCTACCTAGACGACTGGCTAGTCTGGGCGACATCGCCCGAAGATTGTGTAAGAGCCTGCAAGAAAGTCACCCAGTTCCTAGAGCATCTGGGATTCAAGATAAACACCGAGAAATCTCGCCTCTCTCCAGCTCAGAAGTTCCAATGGTTGGGAATCCATTCGGATCTTCAGTCACACCGCCTTTCCATTCCACAGAAGAAAAGGAAGGAAATAGCAGGGTCTGTCAGAAGACTTCTGAAATCCAAACGGATCTCAAGACGACAGCAGGAACAAGTTCTCGGCTCTCTACAGTTCGCCTCTGTGACAAACCCAGTGCTTCGCGCACAGCTAAAGGATGCCGCGGGAGTCTGGAGACGTTTCGCATCCATCGCTCGAAGAGACCTCAAGAGACGGCTTCCAAACAGACCTCGCTCACTATTAAAGCCGTGGTCGGAAGCAAAGGCCCTGAAAAGGTCCATTCCTCTTCAACACCCGCCTCCATCGATCAACATCCACACGGATGCTTCACTGGAGGGTTGGGGAGGTCACTCCCACCAACGACAGTTTCAAGGAACATGGTCTCCCCTATTCAAGACGTTTCACATCAACATCTTGGAGGCCATGGCGGTTTTTCTCACCCTGAAGAAACTCTCCCCGCCTCCCACGATCCACATCCGTCTGACTCTGGACAACTCGGTGGTAGTCAGATGTCTCAATCGTCAGGGCTCGAGATCGCCCCAGATAAATCAGGTACTTCTTCCGATCTTTTGTTTGGCAGAAAAGAAGAAATGGCACCTGGCTGCAGTTCACCTACAAGGATTCCGCAACGTGACGGCGGACGCTCTATCACGGACAAGCCCAATAGAGTCGGAATGGTCTCTAGACGCAAGGTCATTCTCCTTAATCTCTCACCAAGTCCCGGTACTTCGGATCGATCTCTTCGCAACGAGCGACAACAATCAACTTCCTCAATATGTGGCCCCGTACGAGGACCCCAAGGCAGAAGCAGTGGATGCCATGTCACTGGATTTTAACAGATGGTCCAGGATATACCTGTTCCCTCTCCCCAACCTTCTGCTGAAAGTCCTCTCCAAACTGAGAACCTTCAAAGGGACAGCGGCCCTAGTGGCTCCCAAGTGGCCCCGGAGCAATTGGTACCCTCTGGTCCTGGAGCTGCAGCCCACGCTGATCCCCCTACCGGGCCCAGTTCTCTCTCAACAAGTACAGAAGTCGACTGTCTTCGCTTCATCACTGAAAGTCAGGGACCTTCATCTCATGATTTTCTCTCCTTAGCCGCAAAGAAAAGGTTTGGAATCTCGAAGAAAAGTCTAGACTTCCTCGAGGAATACAAGACTGAATCCACATGACGGCAATACGAATCTTCCTGGAGAAAGTGGGTCTCGTTCGTCAAGGCAAAAAATCCTACGGAAATCACCATTGAATTTTGCATGTCCTTCTTCATTCACCTTCATGGACAAGGCTTAGCAGCCAACATGATTTCCACCTGCAAATCGGCTTTGACTAGACCACTCCTGTACGCCTTCCAGATTGATCTGTCCAGCGATATCTTCAATAAATTACCAAAGGCATGCGCTAGACTACGCCCAGCACCTCCACCAAAACCTATCTCCTGGTCCCTGGACAAGGTGCTCCATTTTGCCTCTAACCTGGACAACAATTCGTGCCCTCTAAAAGACTTGACTCAGAAAGTTATCTTCCTTTTTGCTCTCGCCTCGGGAGCCCGAGTCAGTGAAATAGTGGCATTATCAAGAGAAGAGGGTCATATCCTGTTCGCAGATACAGGAGAGCTTACCCTCTTCCCTGATCCGACGTTTCTCGCGAAAAATGAACTACCCACCAAGAGATGGGGCCCTTGGAGAATCTGCCCCCTGAAGGAAGATGTCTCTCTATGCCCAGTGGAGAGTCTTAAGGTCTATCTTCGAAGCACTTCAGACTTCGGTGGAGGACAACTCTTCAAAGGAGAAACATCGGGTAGTGACTTGTCACTGAAACAACTAAGAGCGAAAATCACCTACTTCATTCGCAGAGCGGATCCTGACAGTACACCCGCAGGTCATGATCCTAGAAAAGTCGCGTCTTCTCTGAACTTCTTCCAGAGCATGGATTTCGAAAGCCTCAAGAGCTTCACAGGTTGGAAATCGTCGCGCGTTTTCTTCAAGCACTACGCGAAGCAAGTGCATGAAGTTAAACATTTCGTGGTAGCCGCAGGTAGTGTTATGAAACCTGCCGTTTAACTCTGCATAGAACAGTGAGTTACTTGGGACTTTAGCTCTACGGGTGCCTGTGGTGACCCTTTTGTGATACATAGTGATTTCATGAACACTTAGTGTTTCTAATAGACTGTTCTTACCAAGGTGAAATGTCATAGACTTCACATGAGTGCCACATGCTCTAGGGCATGATGTGTTTTTCTTTGAAAAAGACTGACGTTCCTCTGGAACTTGTGTTTCTAAAAGCGAAATTTCTTTTCAGATTCAAGATTGAAGTCTCTTATTTTCTATGTACATTATTCTTTATTATTGTAAATAAACTTTACATTTATTATTGCAATTGTTATCACAATAATCTGCAATCTATGAAATAAAATGTCTATTTTATTATATGTGTGTCTCTCTCCGCTCCTATTATTTATTATGAAATATATGATTGTCATAGTTTCATTTACCCCTTTCCTTCTGAAAGAGAAGAATAATATAGATATACTTGTATTATATACTCACTCATGCTTGATAATATTCCTACCTGAATACTTACCTTCGTCCTGCCTTCGAGACCAGATTGATCTCTCCTCCAGGGAGTGTAGTAAATGTTAATCACTTACCTATGCTTGATAATATTCCTACCCGAATATTAACCTTATGTCTTGTCTCCGAGTCCTGCACGAACTCTCCGCAGGGTGAGTAGCTCTTCAATGATCACTTCGAGATATTAGTATGGTCCACCAGGACTTCTCTGCCAGGGGGGCAGGAAGCTGGTTCTTCACGGAACCTCTGGTATGGACATGTTACATACCTCTATTCGAAGCCCTTGGCACTTGCATAAAAAGGGGAAAATTTCCACGATACATTAATTCTCTGGTACACTTCCATTAGGACGTCATGGCTTGAGCCCAAAAAACGGATTTTGAGCGAAGCGAAAAATCTATTTTTGGGTGAGATAGCCATGACGTCCTGATGGACCCTCCCGTCTATTCTAGTCCAGCCTTTCAGGCCCCGCCCTGTCCTGCTGTATCATGGAGATTAGCAAGAAGCTGGCCTCAGGATGAGGACGGACGTGACGTCATTTAGCAATGGCGCCCGTTCGTTTACGTCTCGAGTACCAAAAGCAGCCACGGATGAGTGTAACTGTGGAACGGCCCCCCAGTTATTCTCCACCTTTCCATATCGAAGTGTTAACTCTATATGGGGTGCAGATAGCTATGTGGCGTGTTAATACATGCGTCCCCTGTTGAAACACGATATCCTAGAGGGAAACCTTTAGGGTACTCGCACCAGAAGTTAGAATTCTGTGATAACCTTTAGTTTAATTCTCTGGGAATATCCACTGTAGTTAAATATACCCTAGGAAGCTACTGAAGGAACCTTCCATCAGGACGTCATGGCTATCTCACCCAAAAATAGATTTTTCGCTTCGCTCAAAATCCGTTATTTATACACATTTTGTTGAATTTCATATGCGGAATTTTTCCTTTTTAAATGAATATCCATATTCAGTGTTATTCTCTTCATTTTTTCATTATATATATATATATATATATATATATATATATATATATATACATATATATATATATATATATATGTATATATATGTGTGTATATATATATATATATATATATATATATATATATATATATATATATATATAGTCGCAGATAAACAGCTAACCTACTTTTTAGATAAACAAAAGCTCTGTGAATTTTAGTTCAACTTACCTTCATCTTCCCACCTCTTTCTAAACTCGAACCCGAGGGTATGCTATCCATTCGGCTACGAATTAGAAACAGCTGACTCGCAATTGAAATATCAAATGGCAATATATTCATTAACACCGTTCATTTAATTATTCATCTGAAGGCAATGCCATTACCTATGGTATGTAATGAATGAGTAATTCATTTGTGTTGAAAAAAAAGCATAACGATTCTTCATCATTAATTAAGATCATGTTCGCGGTGGCGTGAAATGTGACCATCATTAATCTCGTTATTAATTAATTACTGGTGATTAATGGAAATGTTTTTTTTTCTTCCTCTTGCTCATTATCTGATGGTGCTTGTGATACACAAGACATTTTTAGTAATACTGAAGATTCAAAGTGATCTATAATTTACTCTTTTTTTATGCGTTTTTTTGGAAGGTTGACATAATATCGCTTTTCGTAGTTTATGCACCTTAATCGTTTAACAGGTCTATAGAAAAATTTACAGTTCATGTAATCAGCCATAAGTTGAGACATCGTTGTCACAGAGACTTCAAACTTGGTTTATGTTTGAGTGTATGAATATCCTCACCAATTAATAAATTAATAAATATTAAGGTTACAGGTCAAGGTCGAGGTTGGGCAAAAGGTTAAGAAATAAGCCTCCGCGGTGGAGGTCTGCGCTCTGCTGAGTGCTCTTCTAGTTTGTTATGTCTTTACATTTGCACATATTTGCTTGATTCCTGATATTTGCCTTTACAAACTTATCAATTTTTTTTCTTTTGAATTCCACATTTCTGTTTTATACATTTAGTGTACATACTTGTATGTGTTTCTTTCATCGGTTTATACTTTTCTGTACACATGTGTAAGTTCACAGGTGTATATCTAATGGTATAGAATCACACATTTTGAATGTGATTTATGACTGACACCGAGTTTACATGTTTCCACATATGTATGTAGTTCGCTGTTTCAACTTTCATATTTACGTGTAATCAATGTCTTTGATTAATATGTTCTTATGTTGTTTATAACTTCGACCTTACACATTGGTATATGATTGATGTCTACATTTATGTAGCTTTTTATTTTACAAGTTTTATAATGGTAATAACTGAGCTCTACATACATTTAAAAAGGTGGGTTTAATAATGATAATATTGATTGCTCAATTCCAAGAGAACAATAAGTTTGTTGTTTGTTTGTGTATATATATATGTATATATATATTGTGTAAATATATATATATAAATATATATATATATATATATATATATATATATATATATATATATATGTATATATATATATATATATATATATATATATATATATATATATATATATATATATATATATATATACTGTATATGTGTGTGTGTGTATTTTACTATTTCTTATTTTTCCCTTCATATACTTATCTTTGATAACTTAGTTTCTAAAGAATCCAGGATTGTTGGTATGATTACCGGTATAGCGAATATGTGTCGCGCAGAGCGTATCCTGTTTGCAACATTGCTTATTGAAATCGTAAGTTCGTAACTCTTATTGGCCGCGGGAGGACAACGAGAATGGAATGTTTACAAGTGGGAATTCCTATTGGCCAAGGCTAATATCTTCAAAGACACAATAGATGGCGCTGAAGGAGGAGAAGGAAAGCTAAGGACAGGGGGGGGGGGGGAGTTGTGCTTCTACCTTATTTCTCTTCCTCTTGTTTTGTTAAAGTTTCTATACTACCGCCAGAGAGTTATGGGGTTCTTTGACTGGCCAGACAGTACTACATTGGATCCTTCTCTCTGGTTACGGTTCACTTTCCATTTGCCTACACATACACCGAATAGTCTGGCATATTCTTTACAGATTCTCCTCTGTCCTCATACACCTGACAGCACTGAGATTACCAAACAATTTTTTTTCACCAAATGGGTTAACTGCTGCACTGTAATTGTTCAGTGGCTACTTTTCTCTTGGTAAGGGTAGAAGAGACTCTTTAGCTATGGTAAGCAGCTCTTCTAAGAGAAGGACACTCCAAAATCAAACCATTGTTCTCTAGTCTTGGGTAATGCCATAGCTTTTGTACCATGGTCTTCCACTGTCTTAGGTTGGAGTTCTCTTGCTTGAGGGTACACTCGGGCACACTATTCTATCTAATTTCTCTTCGTCATGTTTTTTTAAAGTTTTTATAGTTTATATAGGAGATATTCATTTTAATATTATTCTCAAGATATTTATTTTTTCCTTGTTTCCTTTCCTCACCGGGCTATTTTCCCTTTGGAGCCCCTGGGCTTATAGCATTCTGTTTTTCCAACTAGGGTTGTAGCTTAGCAATTAATAATGATAATAATGATAACAGGAAATATTTATTTCAATGTTACTGTCCTTAAAATATTTTATTTTTCCTTGTTTCCTTTCCTCACGGGGCTATTTTCCCGGTTGGGGCCCCTAAGCTTATAGTATCCTGCTTTTACAACTAGGGCTGTAGGCTAGCAATTAATGATATATATATATATATATATATATATATATATATATATATATATATATATATATATACATATATATATATGTATATATATACATATATATATGTATATATATATATATATATATATATATATATATATATATATATATATATATATACACACACACACACTTAGCCGATCACGCTTAGCTCTTCCCGTCCCTCGGGAAGGGGGAGAGGGAGAAGTCATATCGTAAATATTTAACGGTAATTTTTTAGGGATCCCGTATACTAGTGTGTCATATATATAGCTAAAGCTTAAGGGAAAATATAGTTTGATGGCAGTTAATTACCTCCGTTAACGAAGTTAGAAGGTGGGTATGTTTTTTCCCTGTTTGTTTGTTTGTGAATACCTTCCTGGCCACAATTTTACTCGTATAGTAATGAAATTTTCAGGGATTAATTCTTATATTGAGACGTGAATGTGATTTAATTTTGAAAGTGATAGGTCAAAGGTCAAGGTCAAGGTTGATCAAAAGGTTGACCGAATTAACCCTAACTTAAACCCTAAGTTTGCACATGGTTGTCACACAGACTTCAAATACGCCTGCGGTCTAAATTGGTTTTGGGAAAGGCAAGCTGGTTTCTAGAAATAAGCTGGTGTGGCGGAGGTCTGCACTCTCAGAGTGCTTTTCTAGTTTTACTGTCATATGGTGAAAGTTTCACCATATTTTACACAACTTGATATGACGCAAATCATATATGAAAATGAAAATCAACCGAATTATTCATCTAGATGTAATTAAATATCTGTTTCGTAGAGATCTTCAGATGAATTATATGCCAATTTGATTTCGCATTTGGAAGAGAAATAAATTCAATTTTCTTTTTGACTGAAATTTGCGACTTTAATTGATAGTTCCAAGAAAATTGATTCCTTTCACTAGAGAAATTAATCCGTTGTTAACTGCGTCCTGTATTATTATTGTCTTTCTATATATTAATACGATAGCGTGTGTGTTATCTATTTTGTGTGTCACGCTTTAAAGAAAACCGAAATAATTTCATGGTACACTCTTACAAATTTACATTAGACTTTGATTACTTAACCAAAGCACATCTTATATAGTTTTCCCAATTTTGTCTTTAGCACCTGTCTGTTTTTTGAAATATTAGACAAAAAATTGAGTTCTATCAATTTCCATAACCTAGATTATAAAATTAATCTCGGGCCTTTTCATTTAACGACTAATCCGTTCTTATTGTAAAAGATTTGTCATAATTCTGATCACCCTTTGCTTCAAATCTTCTTAGACATTACTCAATTTTCCGTCCGCCTATCATATTCAATGACCATTAATAAAGCTCAAGGACAGACTTTCGATAAGGTTAGGATCTACCTACCACAACCTTGATTTACTCATGGACAATTTTATGTAGTCTTCTCAAGAGCAAGGTCTATGAACAGTGTAAGAAGGAAAATTTATCCTCAGAATAATTCTACTCATGGCCAGAGAAGAGGAACTATCTTCACTAGAAATATTGTATATAAAGAAGTTTTGTAAATTGTTTCATGTATTGTTCATATTTTTGATTAAATATACAAGTCAAATCTTATCACATTTTATTCAAACATGTATAGGTTAGGAACAAGATAATTAATATTGAAAATATCATTTCGTGTAATTTACACGGGTTCCGCTAGTTATTATTATTATTATTATTATTATTATTATTATTATTATTATTATTATTATTATTATTATTATTGTCTAAGCTACAACCCTAGTTGGGAAAGCAGGATACTTTGACCCCCAAGGACTCCAATAGGGAAAAATAACCCCGTGAGAAAAGGAAAAAAAGGAAATAGATAAACTACAAAAGAATTAATGAACAATTGAAATAAAATATTTTAAGAACAGTAACAAAATTTTAATAGGTATTTCATATATAAAATATAAAACCTTAAAAAACAAGAGGAAGAGAAATAAGATAGAATAGTGTGCCTGAGTGAACTCTCAAGCAAGAGAACTCTATCAATATCTCGTAAATGTATTTTTGTTCATGTCCTTGTGTCACGATGGATCGAGAATAATTGTTTTGAATTGATTATAAAAACTGGTATCATTTTGTTTCTAAATTATTATTATTATTATTATTATTATTATTATTATTATTATTATTATTTTTATTATTATCATCATCATCATTAATATCCTTTGGGTTTGTAACTCTTTGCTTTTCCCTTCAAGGTTGAGTTGGGCTAATGGTAATAAAATAGTTTGATTTAAGAATTTTTTCGTCTTTTTATGGTTATATGCTCTTTTTGGCTTTTATATTGACTTTATTTATTCTTTCTCAGTCGAAGATTTCATGTTACAAATTTTATGACGGATTTACTCAAGTTCTGACATTAGTTTTTTTTTTTTTTTTTTTTTTTTTTTTTTTTTTTTTTTTTTTTTTTTTGGTGGGGGTTCGGGCGGGTTTGTTTGAGTTTATAACCTTTTATATGAATTTTTACTTTAACTCGAAGCATTTATATGTTGCGTTAGACTTTGATTTAATATATTTCCATGTGTTAGGGCTTCAACATTACATATTTATTTGTCAGTTGATGTTAGAAGGAGCTTATGTTTTCTCCCCTTTTTGTGCGTTTGTTTGTGAGTTTGTTTGTTTGTGAACAGCTTCCCGGCCATAATTTTGATTGTAGAGTAATGAAACTTGCATGGATTAACTGTTATGTAAAAAGCAGGAAATGATTAAATTTTGTAAGGTCATAGTCAGGGTCAAGCAAAATTTACAGTTCATGCAATCAGCCATAAGTTGAGACATCGTTGTCAGAGAGACTTCAAACTTGGTTCATGTTTGAGTGTATGAAAATCCACACCAATTAATAAATTAATAAATATTAAGGTTAAAGGTCAAGTTCGAGATTAGGCAAAAGGTTAAGAAATAAGCCTCCGCGGTGGAGGTCTGCGCTCTGCTGAGTGCTCTTCTAGTTTGTTATGTTATTAAATTTGCACATATTTGCTTGATTCCTGATATTTGCCTTTACAAACTTATCATTTTTTTTCTTTTGAGTTCTACATTTCTGTTTTATACATTTAGTGTACATACTTATATGTGTTTCTTTCATCGGCTTATACTTTTCTGTACAAATGTGTAAGTTCACAGGTGTATATCTAATGGTATAGAATCACACATTTTGAATGTGATTTATGACTGACACCGAGTTTACATTTTTCCACAAATGTATGTACAGTAGTTCGCTGTAACAACTTTCATATTTACGTGTAATCAATGGCTTTGATTAATATGTTCTTATGTTGTTTATAACTTCGACCTTACACATTGGTATATGATTGATGTCTACATTTATGTAGCTTTTTATTTTACAAGTTTTATAATGGTAATAACTTAGCTCTAAATATATTTAAAAAGATGGGTTTAATAATGATAATATTGATTGCTCAATTCCAAGAGAACAATCATTTTGCTGTTTGTATGTGTATATATATGTATATATATACTGTGTAAATATATATATATATATATATATATATATATATATATATATATATATATATATATTTATATATATATGTGTGTGTGTGTGTGTGTGTATTCTACTATTTCTTATTTTTCCTTCATATACTTATCTTTGATAACTTAATTTCTAAAGAATCCAGAATTGTTGGTATGATTACTGGTAGAGCGAATATGTGTCGCGCAGAGCGTATCCTGTTTGCAACATTGCTTATTGAAATCGTAAGTTCGTAACTCTTATTGGCCGCGGGAGGACAACGAGAATGGAATGTTTACAAGTGGGAATTCCTATTGGCCAAGGCTAATATCTTCAAAGACACAATAGATGGCGCTGAAGGAGGAGAAGGAAAGCTAAGGAAAGGGGGGGGGGGGGGGGTTTGTACTTCAGAGTCACACTATTCTATCAATTTTTTCTTCTTCTTGTTTTGTTGAAGTTTTTATACTACCGCCAGAGAGTTATGGGGTTCTTTGACCGGCCAAACAGTACTACATTGGATCCTTCTCTCTGGTTACGATTCACTTTCGATTTGCCTACACATACACCGAATAGTCTGGCATATTCTTTACAGATTCTCCTCTGTCCTCATACACCTGACAACACTGAGATTTCCAAACAATTTTTCTTCACCAAAGGGGTTAACTGCTGCACTGTAATTGTTCAGTGGCTACTTTTCTCTTGGTAAGGGTAGAAGAGACTTTAGCTATGGTAAGCAGCTCTTCCAGGAGAAGGACACTCCAAAATCAAACCTTTGTTCTCTAGAGTTGTGTAGTGCCATAGCCTCTGTACCATGGTCTCCCACTATCTTGGGTTGGAGTTCTCTTGCTTGAGGGTACACTCGGACACACTATTCTATCTAATTTCTCTCCCTCATGTTTTGTTAAAGTTTTTATAGTTTATATAGGAGATATTCATTTTAATGTTATTCTTAAGATATTTATTTTTTCTTTGTTTCCTTTCTTTTCTGGGCTATTTTCCATTTTGGAGCCTCTGGGTTTATAGCATTCTGCTTTTCTAACTAGAGTTGTAGCTTAGCAATTGATAATGATAATAATAATAAGAGGAAATATTTTATTTTTCCTTGTTTCCTTTCCTCGTGGGGCTATTTTTCCGGTTGGGCCCCCTAGGCTTATAGGAACCTGCTTTTACAACTAGGGCTGTAGGCTAGCAATTATGATATATATATATATATATATATATATATATATATATATATATATATACATATACATATATATCTATATATATATATATATATATGTATGCATATATATATATATATATATATATATATATATGTGTGTATATATATATATATAAACACAGCCGATCATGCTTGGCTCTCCCCGTCCCTCGGGAAGGGGGAGCGGGAGAAGTCATGTCGTAAATATTTAGGGGTGATTTTTTAAGGGTCCCGTATACTAGTGTTTTATATATATATATATATATATATATATATATATATATATATATATATATATATATATGTATATATATATATATATATATATATGTATATATATATATATATATATATATATACATATATATATATATATATATATATAGCTAAAGCTTAAGGGAAAATATAGATTGATGGCAGGTAATTACCTCCGTCAACGAAGTTAGCAGGTGGGTATGTTTTTTCCCTGTTTGTTTGTTTGTGAATACCTTCCTGGCCACAATTTTACTCTTAGAATAATGAAATTTTCAGGGATCAATTCTTATATTGTGACGTGAATGTGATTTAATTTTAAAAGTCATAGGTCAAAGGTCAAGGTCAAGGTTGATCAAAAGGTCGACGTAATTAACCCTAACCTAAACCCTAAGTTCGCACATGGTTGTCACACTGACTTCAAATACGCCTGCGGTCTAAATTGGTTTTGGGAAAGGCAAGCTGGTTTCGAGAAATAAGCTGGTGTGGCGGAGGTCTGCACTCTCAGAGTGCTTTTCTAGTTTTACTGTCATATGGTGAAAGTTTCACCATATTTTACACAGAACTTGATATGACGCCAATCATATATGAAAATGAAAATCAACCGAATTATTCATCTAGATGTAATTAAATATCTGTTTCGTAGAGATCTTCAGATGAATTATATGCCAATTTGATTTCGCATTTGGAAGAGAAATAAATTCAATTTTCTTTTTGACTGAAATTTGCGACTTTAATTGATAGTTCCAAGAAAATTGATTCCTTTCACTAGAGAAATTAATCCGTTGTTAACTGCGTCCTGTATTATTATTGTCTTTCTATATATTAATACGATAGCGTGTGTGTTATCTATTTTGTGTGTCACGCTTTAAAGAAAACCGAAATAATTTCATGGTACACTCTTACAAATTTACATTAGACTTTGATTACTTAACCAAAGCACATCTTATATAGTTTTCCCAATTTTGTCTTTAGCACCTGTCTGTTTTTTGAAATATTAGACAAAAAATTGAGTTCTATCAATTTCCATAACCTAGATTATAAAATTAATCTCGGGCCTTTTCATTTAACGACTAATCCGTTCTTATTGTAAAAGATTTGTCATAATTCTGATCACCCTTTGCTTCAAATCTTCTTAGACATTACTCAATTTTCCGTCCGCCTATCATATTCAATGACCATTAATAAAGCTCAAGGACAGACTTTCGATAAGGTTAGGATCTACCTACCACAACCTTGATTTACTCATGGACAATTTTATGTAGTCTTCTCAAGAGCAAGGTCTATGAACAGTGTAAGAAGGAAAATTTATCCTCAGAATAATTCTACTCATGGCCAGAGAAGAGGAACTACCTTCACTAGAAATATTGTATATAAAGAAGTTTTGTAAATTGTTTCATGTATTGTTTTATTTTTGATTAAATATACAAGTCAAATCTTATCACATTTTATTCAAACATGTATAGGTTAGGAACAAGATAATTAATATTGAAAATATCATTTCGTGTAATTTACACGGGTTCCGCTAGTTATTATTATTATTATTATTATTAGTAGTAGTAGTAGTAGTAGTAGTAGTAGTAGTAGTATCATTATTATTATAATCATTATTATTATAATCATTATTATTATAATCATTATTATTATTATTGTTTTTATTTCCTAAGCTACAACCCTAGTTGGAAAAGCAGGATACTTTGACCCCAAGGACTCCAATAAGGAAAAATAACCCCGTGAGGAAAGGAAAGACGGAAATTAATAAACTACAAAAGAATTAATGAACAATTGAAATAAAATATTTTAAGAACAGTAACAATATTTTAATAGATATTTCATGTATAAAATATAAAACCTTTAAAAAAAAACAAGAGGAAGAGAAATAAGATAGAATAGTGTGCCTGAGTGAACCCTCAAGCAAGAGAACTCTATCAATATCTCGTAGATGTATTTTTGTTCATGTCCTTGTGTCACGATGGATCGAGAATAATTGTTTTGAATTGATTATAAAGGTGGTATCATTTAGTTTCTAAATACGTAACTTTATACGAAAACAATATATTAAATGTTATTTATAATATACATCTAAGGTATGTGTTCTTCTGAAATTTCCTTTTATAAATATTGCGAAAACAGTATATGTTGAATGTTGTAGGTTTTTTCATATCTATGTATATCTAAGACATGTGGTGCTTTGAAATTACTTTAAAAAAACTATATTATTATTCAAAGGTACATCAAAGTAAAGCATGATAATAACTCATTATACTTTCTGGGAATTTCCTAAATAAAAAGCATCTTTAATTTTTATTCAAGGGTACTCTAAAGGACAGCTTAATAAGGACTCATTAGACTTTGTTTCAACTTTCTTTGCCTTTGATTATCAAACTATAAAGAATTACATCTTTCAAAGTTTCTCTCATATTTTTATTCATTTTTTATACTGAATTATACAACTCTGCAGCCCTTTAGACTGACACGTTTACAAAACAGTTTTTAGGTAATTCCATTGAATACAATTTGCTTATTTAGTTAAACATTTTCGTTTCTTTTGCTTATTTTGTTATACGTTTTCGTTTCTTTGGCTTATTTTGTTATACATTCTCGTTTCTTTGGTTTATTTTGTTGTACGTTCTCGTTTCCTTGGCTTATTTTGCTATACATCCTTGTATCTTTTTCTTATTCAGTTGTACGTTATGATTTCTTTTGCTTATTTTGTTATACATTATTGTTTCCTTCAAGTATTTTTTTATACATTCTCCTTTCTTTTGCTTATTTTTTTATACGTTCTCATTTCTTTGGTTTATTTTGTTATACGTTCTCGTTTCCTTGGCTTATTTTGCTATACATCCTTGTATCTTTTGCTTATTTAGTTATACGTTATGGTTTCTTTTGCTTCTTTTGTTATACAATATTGTTTCCTGCTAGTATTTTTTTATACATTCTCCTTTCTTTTGCTTATTTTGTTATACATTCTCGTTTCCTTTGCTTATAGTGTTATACTTGTTTCTTTTGCTTATTTAGTTATACATTAACGTTTCTTTTACTTATTTTGTTATACATTCTTGTTTCTTTTGGTAATTTTGTTATACATTGTCGTTTCTTTTGCTTAATTTGTTATACATTCTCGTTTCTTTTGCGTATTTTGTTAATCGTTCTCGTTTCTTTGGCTTATTTTGTTATACATTCTTG
>NC_090743.1:38172084-38232084 GCF_036898095.1 Palaemon carinicauda
AGGAAAATACATTCTAGTAACTGTAACAGGCGCTTAGAACATTGTAAATATCGCAACAAACCTTTAGGAAATACATCGCTGGAAATACTGTAATACTAACAATACACAATAGCATCAATCGCTCCCCAGAAAAAAATATAAACTCATCCTCCCTTAATGAATGCCTCTCCAGTAAGTCGAGAAGTGTCAGGATTGTACCATCAATATCTCCAGGTTCGATCTCAGTGGAGACTGGGGACGAGAGTCCTCAGCTGAGAGATTTGGTGATAAAATAACTCTCTTTGGTGTGACCAGGTTGAATGATTTTCATGGAGCCACAGACGACTTTGGAACGATAGAGATTGTTTGGATGTTTTAGTCACTAGATGGCATAACATCTCCCTCATGTTATAAAGAGCAATTGTTTGGATATATATATATATATATATATATATCTACTGTATATATATATATATATATATATATTTATATTTAATTAAGCAGGGGAAGGAAGGGAAGACGATGGATTGACTAATTAAGAAAATTTGTGGGTTTAGACTGGCATAGAAAGACCATAAACAGACATGAGTATAAGGACATACCTGAGGCCTTTGCCTTACGGTGACTAGTTACGGCTGATGATGATATATATATATATATATATATATATGTGTGTGTGTGTGTGTGTATGTGTGTGTGTGTGTATGTTTGTGCATATTTTTTCTGTCACGCTGAGTGACAACCACTCGGAAGCGACAATCTCTCACAAATTGCCCTATCTGCTGTGTGCTAGTTAGGAAATGGGTAAGAGGTGGGAAAGGTTGAACCTGTGTGATTGTACGCGTGCGTGCATATCGATCTAGATGTTTAGCCGTCATTTTTGACGGGTTGCATACACTTGTGTAATATATGCATACACTTGTGTAATATAGTATCCTTAGCCCTTTTATATTTCTTGCCAGTCTCTTTTCTTCCATTTTGATGTCCATTTCATTGTTGAATGTTCCCAGTGTTGGCTCCCAATGCTCAAAATCATGAATCCATTTTAGATTTTATTTTCCTTAAGAAAACTGCAAAATCCATATGGTTATTTGTAACAATGTTATGAATGATATCTATTATTATTATTATTATTATTATTAAATGCTAAGCTACAACCCTAGTTGGAAAAGCAGGATGCTATAGGCCCAAGGGCCCCAACAGGGAAAATAGCCCAGTGAGGAAAGGAAATAAGGAAATAAGGAAAAATAGAACATTTTAGGAATAGTAACAATATTAAAATAAATATTTCCTATTTAAACTATAAAAACTTTAACAGAACAAGAGGAAGAGAAACTAGACAGAAAAGTGTGCCCAAGTGTACCCTCAAGCAAGAGAACTCTAACCCAAGGCAGTGTAAGACCATGGTACAGAGGCTATGGCACTACCCAAGAATAGAGAACAATGGTTTGATTTTGGAGTGTCCTTCTCCTAGAAGAGCTGCTTACCATAGCTAAAGAGTCTCTTCTACCCTTACCAAGAGGAAAGTAGCCACTGAACAACTACAGTGCAGTAGTTAACCCCTTGGGTGAAGAAGAATTGTCTAGTAATCACAGTGTTGTCAGGTGTATGAGGACAGAGGAGAATCTGTAAAGGAAAGGCCAGACTATTCGGTGTCTGTGTAGGCAAAGGGAAAGAACCGTAACCAGAGAGAAGGGTCCTATGTAGTACTGACTGGCCAGTCAAAGGACCCCATAACTCTCTAGCGGTAGTATCTCAACGGGCGGCTGGTGCCCAGGCCAACCTACTACCTATTCCTTTTACTGTCATCCCACAGTAGTACCAGTTGTGATTATCTATGAAATGTGACTCATGTGGGCCAATTTTGAACGTCTGAATGGGATCTGAGAAAGAGGCGTGTTATTTTTTTTCCACCGCTGCTTAAAATCTTCATCTGAGTGGGGATACCTTAACGTGGTGAAAGGGTTTGTGTATCGCCATAATCAGAAAATTTATATTAGTCAGGGTCACCCATACTAGGTTGATTTGCTGTGAGCTATGAGACAATAGTCTGTCACTATCACCAATCTGACAGTATGGTTATGAAAATGGCCAAACTGAGACATGACTGAGATGTCTATGGCCTTTATCCTGCAGTCCACTAGAAACGGTTGCATTTTTTGTTGTTGTGATAAGTCAGAGGTAGATGACATTGTATGTAGCTTCAAAGTTGTAGGATAATAAAGTGGACTATGAACTGGAATGTATGGAGATGATAGATCACTAATTGATGACTGTAGAAAGATGCAGCAGAAACTATTGTATAAAAAGAAAATATGTCAGTAGTCATGTGAGGAAATTGAAATTAGGAAAATAGGGCCATGGATATTGATGTTGTTGATAGATGAATATAAGAGGTTGATTTGCTTAATTATGTGAGAGTCAAATCAACTGATGATGGCTACAACTAGGAGAAAGCAAGAAAGGTAGCAGGGTGTGTGCTGAAGTTCACGAAGACCAAGATGGGAATGTGTGAGGAGATTGTTGAACCAACTTAACGTTATGGAATGGAAAAAGATATAGCCTACTTAATGCAATGAAAGTAAATAGTGTTGAAACAATGAAACAATCACCAATAGATTTAGTAGATTTGAGAACAAAGCCCTCAGAAGGATAAGAAGTTAAATGGCAGGACAGAGATTACTCGTGTGCCATATGTTGATGAGATCTTGATGAGGGTAGATGGAGATGGTTTGGGTACGCTCTTCGCACTCCCCATGAGAGATTAGTTCACCAAACTTTCAGTTGGGCTCCACAAGACACTAGAAGAGTTGGAATACCCAGGCCTACATGGCTGAGGACTATGAAACGCGAAGTAGATGGTGAATGGAGAAGTATTCAATTAAAAGCTCAAGATAGAGACGACTGACGAAATCTAACCAAAGCCCTTTGCGTCAATAGGCGTAGGAGGAGATGATGATGATGTATTGAAGCTATTTTTATGAAATGATTCGTAGAAATTTCCTCAGAAATCAGGAAATGGTAATACAGTGGTCTCATGTCATGGATGGATTAAAGTAGCCTAGCTTGCACTTTCTGTACATTTGGAAAGAGTGAAGGACGATAGAATAATAGAAAGCCTAAAAAGTGAAGAATGAATTTAAGGTAAAGGTATTAGAAAGAAAGTGGCTTTCATATCATCAACGCTAGAGGGTGTGCGCAAGTTAGATGTGAATGATGCATTAGCTATAGTGGGAATTGATGTACTATTGGTGAACCTGTTGTGACAGATATCTGCATTGAGGGTGTCTTCCTTCCTTCGATATTGCTGTCCAACCTCTTTTTTAACTTTTACCTCATAATGTAATTATAGGGTTTTACCCTTGATGCTCTTGAGCTCTGAATGGCCTCACAGGCCCCAGGTCCCGTTTATATATAGCCCAAATCCTTAAACCCAATCCAATCCCAAGCATGAATGTGACAGTGATCACAAACAGACGTGAGTTGAAGGACAAAGGGTTCAGATATGTCAATTCATATCTGGGGTTTGGTCAGTGATGGTGTGAGATTTTCGTCTGCAGAGAAGTTTGCTATATTCTTCAATGAGAAAATTGATAAAATTTATAGAGGTTTCCCCCAAAATCACTTGGAAGGACAGTCAGTTATGCCAGTGAAGGAGGATAAGAAGTTAATAAAATTTAAGGAAATAAATATTGTTAAAGGTTATGAGAGAGATGAAGAATACATATTGTGGAAACGACCCTTTCCCAAATAGTTCAATAAGTGAAGCTCCAAACAAGCAAGTTGTATATAATATTTACCTAAATTTAATTAACCTAAGTATGTCACATTCCAGTTTTCCTAGCTGTGAAAAAACTGCGTTGATCAAACCAATATACAAAGGAAAAGGGGATGTAAACGAACTAAATTCATATAGGCCCATTTCAAATTTATCCTACATGTCGAAGCTTATTGCAAAAATCATAAGTGAGCCATTATGGGCGCATATTGATGATTTAGAGGTATTCCCGGAAAATCAATCAGCCTACAGAGCTATTCACTCTACAGAAACTACCTTATGCTCAATAATGAATGATATGATAAGTCTTCTTGATGAGGGAAAGTGTGGAATTTTGATTATGTTAGATGTTAGTGCTGCTTTCGATACTGTTGTGCACGAGTAACTTACTTGACGACTTAAAGTCCATTGGAGTGACTGAGGAAGCACTGGAATTGTTGCGAAGCTACTTAACGAACAAGAAGACTATTGTAGAAGGGTCTGGAAACCGATCTAGTGAGAGAATTCTTATGAAAGGTGTACCACAGGTAGTGTTCTGGGCCAGCACTGGAATTGTTGCGAAGCTACTTAACGAACAGGAAGACTATTGTAGAAGTTTCTGGAAACCGATCTAGTGAGAGAATTCTTATGAAAGGTGTACCACAGGTAGTGTTCTGGGCCCTATCTTGTTCAACATATATACTATCGAGCTATCACATATCTTGAAAAAACAAAAAGTGAGCTTTAAACTATATGCAGATGATACTCAGTTCTACCTTTCAATTTCAACAACACAAGATACAGAGAAGAAAATTGATGAGATAATGACTGAAATAAAAACATGGATGCGGAGGAAAAAGCTTAAATTAAATGATGATAAAACAGAATGTATGTTTTTGGCACAAAGGTGGCTTTGAAGAATTACCAGTTATTTCAAAGTATAAAAATTGGTGACGCTGATGTTAGGATTCTGCCTGTTGTGAAAAATTTGGGTGTACTGATAGATTGTAATTTGTCAATGAGGGATCAAATAGTGAACACAGTGAAAGTGTGTAACTATCACCTGAGAAACATAGCATTTATTAGAAAATATTTAACAGAGGACAGTACAAACATTTTAGTGATGAGTCATGTAATATCAAGGCTTGATTATTGCAATTCTCTGTACTATAAATTGCCCAAATGCACTACTAAGAAAGCTTCAAAATGTGCAAAACCGGGCGGCTAAACTGATAAAAGGCATTAAATTTCGGGAGAGAATAACTCCTGCACTGATCGATCTACATTTGTTACCTGTTAAGGCTAGAATTGAATTTAAGATTTGTTTGTTGACTCACAAAGCACTTACAAGTGATAAGCCTGAATATCTTTGGGATTGCTTGGTCCCCTACCCTCAAGCTACCAGCGCTGCTGTAAGAGTTGAGACATGCTGATGACCCATATAGACTATTCGAAATTAGTGTGAATCATGCAATAGGAGGAAGAACGTTTTGTTATGCTGCACCGAGACTCTTCAACGACCTTCCACTTGATGTCAAGAATAGCAAAACTGTGGCAGCTTTCAAGAAAAACCTGAAGACTTATCTCTTTGGAAAGTGTTATGATAGTGATCTGAAAACTATTAAGCCTGAATACAAATGCTAGCGAACAACTGAAAAGATACAGAGCAAAATATAAACTGGAAAGAAATTATTTGCTCACATCAAGGCCCGCTTGAACAGTCTCTTAGTGTCTGATGGAGGGCGAGAAATAAACCCCTAAAAGTAAAGTAAGTGAACACTCACTGCAAACCGATCTAGTATGGGTGGCCTTGACTAGTAAAGATTTGTTGATCAAGGAGGTACACAAACGTTTTCACTATGTTGAGGTATCTACACTCTGAAAGAGAGTGTGTATGTGTGTGTGTGTGTGTGTGTGTGTGAAGCTCATATTAATGAGATAGAAAGAGAGTATTCAAACCGTCATTATTATCAGTCACTTGTAAATCCCTTTCAATGTTAAATGGGAACTCAATTATATAAATACACGCACTCAATTCATCATTAGAGTCCCATTCTTAATGTATACAGAATTATATAAACCCCTAAATACATAATCCATGTTTAAAGCTAAAGCCTCTTTCATGGAAAAACGTAAGTCTAGGCTTATACTGGATGATAATTCAGTAACCTCATTATGTTTCCTTCCCATAACAGCTAATGTAAAGTCACAAATATTTTCAATTCATACACCATAATCAAATACATAATTGCTATTAAAGAGACCAAGATATGACATGGATAATTTCACAGCGTAAGGGACATAATTATATTTTCCTTCAATATAACTACGCGCTAATTCAGGATCTTGAGAAAAACCAACTCCTGTACGCGGATCACTTCACTCCACTTAATACACATCTTTGACTCTTCTCAGTTACTGTACACTTTTCTCACGTGTTAAGTGCTAAAGTTATTTTCTTAATAAGCACTGGATAAAAGAATTCACGTTACACCAAAGGAGGGAAAGATGTATCGAATAGAGACAAACCATCACAGTTCTATATTTTACTGTGAAAGAAATATTTTATAAGAATTATATACTATAAAATATAGCTATTTATATTCTTTGCATCACTTCATAGTTTTCAAAAGTAGTATGTTATAGAGTAAGGAATAGTGTCATTTTGGTTCCCATGTTGCATTGCATTCTGGGAAATGTTTACATTTGATGACGTGGCGCCTCGTCGTACTTATTTCTCGGTTTTCTTTAACAAGTGTTTGTGTCATACTTTAACAGGTGTTTGCGTCATACTTTAACTGGTGTTTGTGCCATACTTCGACAAGTGTTCGTGCCACATATACGGTAAGCACTTTGTGGTATATACTATACATAACCTTTAGTCTCTTGGTCTTCGAAAATTAGGTGTTAGTAAAGGATATCGTGACGTTGTCGAATGTTGGCGTAGGCGTAGTCCTAGTTTGGGGGGCCGTAAACGTGTTCCAGTGAATATTTCTAGTATGATACTGATTACTAAATAGACTTAATCATCAGCAAGTCTGAAGAGACTTTTGGATCCCCCGTATATTGTCTAAACTCTAAAGCTTTTATTCAAGGCTTATTGTGGCGGTTCAACGGTCAACAGACAGTATCCTGCCCTCCTCTGGTAGCGGTGATGATCTCTCTCTCTCTCTCTCTCTCTCTCTCTCTCTCTCTCTCTCTCTCTCTCTCTCTCTCTCTCAATATGGTTAATCCTAAAGTTGTATAAAACGTCTCGGACTTTTTTGTAAAAATATTGATAAATTTGCTAACTTTGCATGTAGGCTACGTCTTGTGGATGGTAAATTTGGAATTAGACGTAGTGTCGAAGTACATAGTGACGTGTGCTTCGTGAGATTAGTTTTGATGATAGAGCTACGCTAAGATGCTTACACCTCCCAGTTTCTCATTCAGTAGAGATGCTTCAATTCTAGTGTTATTAATAAGGATAATTTTGAGAAACATGACAAAAGATGTAGGCATTGGCCTAAGTCACCTTTCATGAGTTTATATATTATATTATCGTGTGTATTAAAACTTCAAATAAAGTTAGGAAGTTGTAGACATAGGCTATGATAGGCATTAGCAATTTGCTAATGGAATTTTTCAAGGTTAATTTTGGTGAGTTTGGTAAAAAGTTTACAATAGTAACATGACATTGTAGTCAAACCGCTCTCCTAACTAAAAATCTTATGTAACAACAATAATTTTATATTAGCCAGGTGAGATTGTTTTCATGCATATTATCGGGGAATAGTATTGCGTAGATTTCCGAAAAAGAAGAAATAATAGAAACCTGTCCTTTTAGATGGTCAGGTTAGGTTGAGAACGACGACAACTCGTCGTGGGCAGCCTGGCCAAATGAAGACACTGTGCCCTATGTTAGGTTAGGTTCGCGGTACATCAGGTTAGGATCTATACCTGTGGTGTTAAATCTGTGCTTTTGAGTTTCCGCTAGCTAGCCATATCTTGCCATGAGAAAATATACAGTAATGGGCTTTTACTTCAGTTACAAAAGAGTAGGCATAGGCCTGTGTTAATCTTTAGAAGACTGGTAATTAAATCAGGCAATGTGTTGTAAGTTTCTTGAGATGTTCTAATCATACATCTATATAAGTCTTCCTTATGGCCTAATTATTATACGAATGGGAATATTAAATCCTTTAATATGAAAATTGATTTAAAAAATAATTGGGCGTCAAGTATCAAACGGCGCATTACCTTAGTCCTTACGCACAATATGCAAGATTTTATTACAATCTGATGAAAAGCATGATTTATTTCATTTTTTCACAATTGAAGAAACAAATTTAGGTATCAAAATGGTATATTTTTTGCATTTTAGTTATAAAAACACGATACTGCTCTTAGATTTTGACGAAAATGCCAAATATAAATATATATCTAAGCTTTGAATATGTTTCATGCGCACCTTAGTTGTTGGGAGGGAAAGAGCCGGTCGGTTTGCGGCCCTTGTATGTTGGCCACAATACTTAATATATCCAGTTATTTACTTGTAAACTGCTGTATTAGAGGCGCATTATGACCTTGTAATGTTTTCTACTTAAACTGGTATAAGCTTAAATCTCTGACTGTATATTGAGAATAAACATGGAACACTCGTGTGTGTGTGTGTGTGTGTCGTCGATAGAAACGTTAGAAACCGTTTGTAATTAGGTGGGGAACTTTCGGTAAGTTGATTGATTTAATGATAATGAAGTTTATTTTTGTGTTTAAATCATTGTTCAAAGATGAAAATTGCGGAAAAATACATCATGGGATTGTATTTGTATATTCTTAGATAAATATAAAAGGTATATAATGATGGTTTTGACGCAATAATGGTGTACCATTCTCCTCCCTTTGCTTTTACATAAGGATACCTCAGTTCTCATTTTATGTCTCGATTTCAATTCTAATAAGGGTCCGGTGGGAGGGGTCGCCATACCCCCCAAAAACTCACTAATGGAAAAATTAAATTGTCATCAGACTCGTTGTAAACAAAAACAACAATTTGTTCATAAAATTGGTGCATAGGCTTATTCTATGAAAATTTAAGTAAAAATGGAGGATGTAAAGGATATACCGTGTGTTTTGTTTTAGGATTATCACAAACAAATTTAGTAAAAATTAATAGAAGAATTAATATATTTCCCTTAATATATCAATACTTAATGTTTTGGAAAACACGCTCTTTCATAAGTTAAATGAATTTATCCTCTGATCCGTAGTAAACAAAAGCATACTAATCTGTTTGTTGAAATTTGATTTGCATATGATTTGAAATAAAGTAAATACTAAGCATTTCTATTGTGAAATAGAAACATGTTGTTGTGAGAGTGAAACTTAGTGCAGCAAGTTAAAAGAGCTGAAGAGCTTAAGACTTACTTCAAGTTTGAGACGACAATGAGGCTGTTTTATATTGATACATTAAAGCCAATTATATATATATATATATATATATATATATGTGTGTGTGCGTGTATGTGTGTATATATGTATAAATACATATGTATATATATATATATATATATATTATAGATAACCCCAGGCAGACGGGAGTCTTGTACATGATTGGGCGTCAAACTACGATGCTATATACATATGGTTCTATTACTTTTTATTCATATGAATGAAACTTAGTAAAAGGTTCATATATATTATGTATTTTTTAAGTCACTGCTAACGGTGAATAGCATGGGATACTTAATGAGTGTTACTTTCCATTTTTCCCACATCTCAAAAACATTCAAATGGATCAACCTCTCTCTCTCTCTCTCTCTCTCTCTCTCTCTCTCTCTCTCTCTCTCTCTCTCTCTCTCTCTCTCTCTCTCGGCTTAAACCTTCCCAACGACACGCGTGAATGAGAAGTTGATTACGGTTTCCCCCAACGTATTTAAATAAATCTTTTTGCCTAGTCTGATGTTTGCACCTTTCATAAAATCTAAAAGCACTGTCGCGTTGGAAAGTTTATTATTATTATTATTATTATTAGCCTAGCTACAACCCTAGTTGGAAAAGCAGTATGCTATAAGGCCAAGGGCTCCAACAGGGAAAAATAGCCCAGTGAGGAAAGGAAATAAGGAAATAAATAAAAGATATAAGAAGTAATAAACAATTAAGATGGAATATTTTAAAAACATTAACAACATTAAAATAGATATTTCATATATAAACTATAAAAATACTTATGTCAGCCTATTCAATATAAAAACATTATGTACGGGAATAAATGGAGGTTCTTTAAAATTATAAGATTTTGAATATTATGTAATGACTATCATTCATTGTAATTGTGGTGACCTGAATGGTAACGTCCCTGACTGGTGATCGCCAGACTAGGGTTTGATTCCATTCAAACTCGTTAGTTCCTTCGGTCGCTGCAACCTCACCATCCTTGTGAGCTAAGGATGGGGCGTTTGGGGGTGCCTATATGTCTATCTGCTGAGTCATCAGTAGCCATTGTCTGGCCCTCCTTGGTCCTAGATTGTGTGGAGAGGGTCTTGGGTGCTGATCATATAATATGATCAGTCTCTAGAACTATTATGTCACTGTCCCTTGCCTCTGCCATTCATGAGTGGCCTTTCAATCTTTTAATTGGTTATTTTAAACTCTTATTGAGTTTTTGCAGCCGCTTAATCGTTGTAAAACAGTGCTTAATACAATATAAAACTAGGTATAAAACATTGATACATTGCAAATATGCCACCCCCCCCCCCCCCCGTATTGTTAAGGCATGGGACTTCCGTTTTCCGTGACTCATAACCTATAACCTTCCCTCTGCTGAGAGGCATATACTCCATGTCAAATTCTTTTTTTTTTCCCTTGTCCATTATATTCCTACTTGATTTATAGAACCTAGTCTAAATATAAGAATTGATAGGATCATTAGTTTATCAAATTAAGAATAATTTTCATCTATATTTTGCTGATTAACATGTAAACTAGTGTATGCTACCAGTCAAGAAATGACGGCTAAATATCTAAATAGACACGCGCGCGCGCGCACGCACATATTCAACCCTTTGCATCCCCTCCCCCTTTACTAACTACAGCGCCCCTCTCACCAGGATATGACTACTATTTGTCATTCTACCGAAGGACGGGGAGACAGAGTAGTTATACGTCTAGCAATGCCGCTGAGCGTGACTGGAGATACAGAAGTACGTTACCAATTGTTGACAGACAAATTCATATCTTACATCTTTATATTCATATTTCACTTCACCTGAAAAACAGTAAGTGCCTCCAATCACCTTACGTTCTAGTAAATAATATGACGTAGTGATACAAGCTAATTATAGGTACCTCCTGATACTAGTAATTTGAGGCTTCTTTAAGAAAAGGGGAAAAGATACCTTCATGCAATAACATCTTTTATTTTCCTTCGCTGCAATTAATTTCATTTGTTTTTCATTATTTTATTCACTCCTATCTAATAACACTTCTCCATCCATCTTTCATCTTCCCTCCTACTCCTCTTCTTCCTTCGCATCTGTCTCTCCTTTACTTCTTTTTCAGATATTTCTCTTTTGCTAACCAACACCTCTTTTACTCATGGTGAAAGAACATGGCATTTCTCTCTGTCGCTCTGAATGACCTTCTGGTCCCAGCGCTGTGCCACATGGCCCAGAATCATTAATCTCTGAATCCATAAAAAATATCTATTGCCAATTTTGATGTTCTTTATTTTAGTTGATTTCTCTTATCTTCTATCTCACGCTTGTACCCTTCGGTTTCCTCGTATTATCTCGATGAGACGATTCCCCTACCCACTTCCTCTTCTTCCCCCTTCTACCTTTCAAACCCCCCCCCCCCCCCTTTCTTATTAAGTTACCCCTCCCCTCTTCTCGTCTCTCGTGCTCGAAAACCGTTCCGCCTCCGAACGTGTCAATGATGAAGGCCCGGAAGAGGCTGCCATACTCTAGTGATAACAATTTGGCAATATCATCACCACCCTCCTCCCCCTCCCCAGCCAATCATCATCATGTGTACTCCATCCCTCTCCCCCTTGATATGTACTATAGAGTAAAGGTGGGAAGGAGTATACCGTAATGAGTGTGTGTGCGCACCAGTGAGCGATCATTCATTTTTTTTTTTTTTTGTACCTAACATATCAAGGCTTGGTTTTTATTGTTTATTTTTTTTTAGTGAGCGATCATCTCTCTCATTTACAAATGTATTTTTTACTTGGTTTTTATTGTTTATTTTTTTTTAGTGAGCGATCATCTCTCATTTACAAAATGTATTTTTTAATTGGTTTTTATTGTTTATTTTTAGTAAGTGATTATCTCTCTCATTTACTATTGTATTTTTTTATTTAACATATCAAGACTGGGTTTTTATTGTTTCTTTTATTAGTGAGCGTTCATCTCTGTAATTTACAAATTGTATTTTTTACTTGGTTTTTAATGTTTATTTTTTATTAAGTGATCATCTCTTTCATTTACTAATGTATTTTTTTATCTGACATATTAAGGCTTGGTTTTAATTGTTTATTTTTTATAGATAGCGATCATCTCTCTCATTTACAATATATATTTTTACTTGGATTTTATTGTTTATTTTTTAGTAAGTGATCATCTCTCTCATTTACTAATGTATTTTTTTTATTTAACATGTTAAGGTCTGGTTTCTATTATTCATTTTTTTCTATCGAGCGACTCTCTCATTTTCAAAATGTATTTTTTACTTGGTTTTTAACGTTTATTTTTTAGTGAGGGATCATCTTTCTCATTTACAAAAGGTATTTTTCTTTACCTAACATATCAAGGCTTGGTTTTCATTGTTTATTGATATTTTTTATAAACGTGTTTACTAACAAGTTTCGGTATACACTTGAACGGCTTCCTAAATCGCATTCTTATAGATAAACGCTCCTGGGGCCACGCACACGTTCAGTGAGATACTTGCACTCAAAATAAACTAGATGTTCCCATTCTATTCACTTGTTTAAGAGACAATGGTGAGAGATGTTTGTCGGGCGATTGCAATTCCATACGAGATGAATCTGTTTCTTGCCATACATACATGGTGGAATTAGCTTGTAGGTTATCGTTGTTACACACAAAAAGTTTAATATCATTTGTCTTGGATATATATATATATATATATATATATATATATATATATATATATATATATATATATATATATATATATATATATTATATATATACATATATATATATATATCTATATATATAAATATATTATTATTATTATTATTATTGTTATTATTATTATTATTATTATTATTATTATTTAGCCAAGCTACAACCCTAGTTGGAAAAGCAAGATGCTATAAGCCCAAGGACTCCAATAGGGAGAAATAGCCCATTGAGGAAAGGAAATAAGGAAATAAGTAAATGACGAGAACAAATTAACAATAAATCATTCTAAAAACAGTAACAACGTCAAAACAAATATGTCCTATATAAAATATTAACAACGTCAAAAACAGATATGTCATATATAAACTATAAAAAGACTTATGTCAGCCTGGTCAACATAAAAACATTTGCTCCAACTTTGAACTTTTGAAGTTTTAACTGATTCAACTACCCGATTAGGAAGATCATTCCACAACTTGGTAACAGCTGGAATAAAACTTTGAGAATACTGTGTAGTATTGAGCCTGATGATGGAAAAGGCCTGGCTATTAGAACTAACTTCCTGCCTAGTATTGCGAACAGGATAGAATTGTCGAGGGAGATCTGAATGTAAAGGAGATGGTCAGAGTTATGAAAAATCTTATGCAACATGCACAATTAACTAATTGAACGACGGTGCCAAAGATTAATATCTAGATCAGGAATAATAAATTTAATAGACCGTAAGTTTCTGTCCAACAAATTAAGATGAGAATCAGCAGCTGAAGACCAGACAGGAGAACAATACTCAAAACAAGGTAAAATGAAAGAATTAAAACACTTCTTCAGAATAGATTGATTACCGAAAGTCTTAAAAGACTTTCTCAATAAGCCAGTTTTTTGTGCAATTGAAGAAGACACAGACCTAATGTGTTTCTCAAAAGTAAATTTGTTGTCGAGAATCACATCTAAAATTTTAAGTCATACAAATTTAAAGAATCATTATCAATACTGAGATCCGGATGTTGAGGAGCCACCGTCCTTGACCTACTGACGATCATACTTTAAGTTTTGTTAGGATTCATCTTCATACCCCATAATTTGCACCATGCACTAATTTTAGCTAAATCTCTTTTAAGGGATTCACCATCCCCAGATCTACATTCAGGGGATGGAATTGATGCAAAGAGAGTAGCATCATCTGCATATGCAACAAGCTTGTTTTCTAGGCCAAACCACATGTCATGTGTATATAGTATGAAAAGTAATGGGCCAAGAACACTACCCTGTGGAACACCGGATATCACATTCCTATACTCACTATGGTGCCCATCAACAACAACTCTTTGAGATCTATTACTTAAAAGATCAATAATAATGCTAAGAAACGACCCACCCACTCCCAACTGTTTGAGTTTGAAAACAAGGGCCTCATGATTAACACGGTCAAAGGCAGCACTAAAATCAAGGCCAATCATACGAACTTCCTGACCACAATCAAGGGATTTCTGTACAGCATGGGAGATTGTAAGAAGGGCATCACATGCTCCAAGGCCTTTACGAAAACCAAATTGCAAACTATAGTTTATATGAAGATTTATTTTAATATTGTTAATACTCTCAGACTTCTCTTATGGTGTGTTTCCTTATTTCCTTTTCTCCCTAGGCTATTTTCCCTATTGGAGCCTCTGGGCTTATATCATCCTCCTTTTCATCTAAGGATGTAACTTAGCTTGTAATAATAATAATAATAATAATAATAATAATGTACGTAAATTCAGGAAAAAATAAGTAATTCTATTGATTTAAAAAGAAAAAATATATGCCTTTTTAGCTTAAAACCTTCTGGCTAATATTAACAAAAGCTCTTTTACGAGGTAAACAATTCTCAACAAGTATTCTCAATAACAAAGGAATTGATTAAGGCAGGTAATATCATCCAGGTTGTACCTCATCACAGATAGGAGATTGCTTTTATATGAAACAGTTCAAGCGAGCTATCTCCTAATCGTGTTAGCATCGAGAAACAAAGGGAGAGGGGAGCCGTGACCCCTTGGTTTGCTGTATAACCTTAAACAGTACTGTAATGCTACTTAGAGACTGACTAACGGAAACTACGCGAGGTGTATTTAAAGTTGTAGAAAGATCGCCTGTCAATATTCTATCCGCCTTTTTCATAATCTTTGTTTGTTTTTTTCCTTGTTGATTTAAGCAGATTTTTCTTTTTGAGCTTATTGCTATTTTGCTACTTTCAATTCTTTTTGTTTCCCACCGTTAAGGAATCGTTGCCTGATATGCCCTCCCCAATCAATACCTTTTATCAAAGGCACCCTCTTCCGGCAAGCCTCTTCTTTCCATATCATCCTTCACCTTATCATGCTATCTAAGTCTTCTACCTTCAGTTCTGTCACCATCACTCTGTTCTCTCAGTCGTCAAATATTTATATGTAGCCTCCCGGCTAGTATAGTGGTAACGTGTTCACCTAGTATTCGCATAGCAGCAGATCGATCCAACCCGGAACCGTGAGTATAATTTATTTACTGGTGAGGCCACTGCTAACGTTCTGATGAGCATCTATTCTGATGAAACTGGAACTGAAACCAGACTACCTGTAACTTCTATCCATCTATTCCAGGTTTTTCACATGACTGATTACGTATTTACATTACTGTCCGTCTTTTTTTCCCGTGTACATCAAACTCTTGCATTCTTTATTTACTTTCTCTACCAATCGACTTGACCTACTTTTCATCCACTACATTTCATCTTGGCACAAATTCCCCTGCCCCACGGCAGCTTAAACTTCTTCTCTTCTATCAAGGAAGTAAACATAAACTTTCTAAAGTTGCCAGTTCCGTTAAAATCGTCCATTGGAAAGCTACCTAATTTCGAAATTTGAGTCCCAAATCCCTTTCCCTCGGTGTTTCGATAAGTCTTTGGTTTGTTTCGCCTGTGGCCCTATGGATTATCATTAATGTAAGTCAGCAATGGTTATGGAAAGGTGATATGTCAGTATCGCTTTCATTTTCATTTCTGGTTGGCAGTAAGGGGTAATAGTTAGCAGGATGCTTTGATAAGGTTTATTTCCAAAGGATACTTTAGCTACTGAATTATTATTATTATTATTATAATTATTATTATCATTATTATTATTATTGTTGTTGTTGTTGTTGTTGTTGTTATTATTATTATTATTATTATTGGTCAAGCTACATTTCAGGTTGAAAAAGCAGAATTATTATTATTATTATTATTATTATTATTATTATTATTATTATTGGCCAAGATACAAACCTGGTTGGAGAAGCAAAATACTACATACCTTCTTCTTCTTCTTCTTCTTCTTCTTCTTCTTCTTCTTCTTCTTCTTCTTCTTCTTCTTCTTCTTCTTCTTATTATTATTACTGACCAAGCTGAAACCTTGGTTGGTAAATCAGGATACTACATGCCCTCTGGCTCCAACAGTGAAAGCAGCTCAGTGAGGAAGGGAAATAAGGGAATAGCAAAGAAATCCTATTTGAGAAATGAATGAAAAATATAGAATATTTCAATGTCAGTAACAACGTTAAAATAGATCAGTCTTATATAAAGGATAAAACGAGCCCGAAGGTGATAGCCTGTTTAACAAAACAGAATTTACAAAATATTTGACCTTCAGGAAGATCATTCCGATTCAACCGTTAGATCAAGAAGATCGTTCCACAGTCTGGTCACACCTGGAATAAAACTTCTAGAACACCTAGCTTTCTCAAGTTTCAGTTTTGGAATTTTCAAATCGTTAGAAATCGAATTGGAAATTTTGAGTGTTTCAAATGGAATTATGTTGGCATGAGATCCTTAGTTCAATGTGTCGGCCTTATAAAACTGTCAACTCCCTCTCTCTCTCTCTCTCTCTCTCTCTCTCTCTCTCTCTCTCTCTCTCTCTCTCTCTCTCTCTCTCTCTCTCTCATCCAAATCAGTTTGATAACAGGAAATTTGTAACACCACATCTCTCTCTCTCTCTCTCTCTCTCTCTCTCTCTCTCTCTCTCTCTCTCTCTCTCTCCAAAATCCCCGTCTTTGATCGGCCAATATTTTTCATAGTCTCCAGCAAAAAGTCCACCCTTAAACTTACCTTCGGTTCCTCCTCCTCCACCCCAGTCTTTGACAATTTCTTCCTCACCCTCTTCCCCCCTTCTCCTCCTCCCCCTCTTCCCCCTCTTCCCCCTCCTCGTCCTCCTCCTCTTCCTCCTCCTCCTCTTGGGTCAAAACTCAACCTTTTCAATTGACGCGGAAGAAAGTTAGAAAAGTTGAAATTGGAAAGAGTTGCCTCATTACCTGCGCGAATTCTCTCCATCGCCAAGGAAGAAGAAGAAGAAGAAGAAGAAGAAGAAGGAGTAAAGTCAGCGCCTCCAATGCACTTTCAAAGGGTCCTACACTCCCCCTCCTCATCCCCTCCCCTTCGGCCCTTCCTTCGATTTTTCTCCTTCGGACAATTCAATTTTTTCTTTATGGATTTTCTTCGTTTTTTCTTATTGTGGGGCTTCTTTTATATTCTATTTTGTTCATCTAGTTTGCTTTAAAATTTATATTCTCTCTTCGTTTTCCTTGCGTTTATTCTAGTTTTTTCCTGAAAGTTCCGTTGTTTTCATTAATTTCTTCCAGTTTTAAGCGATTATTGACTTGTATAAAGAAGAAAAATAAATGCCAGTAAATATATCATTGTTTTTATAGATTTTTATAAAATTTAAATCCTAAAAAGTCATTCAATTTTTTACAATTTAAATTTTATTTAACGATCATAACTAAATTACTTTTACCTTATGAACAAAATTGCTTTTGGACACTTTTTTACATTTTACAAATTTTTATCTTCAACATCAGTAAAGGGACAATATGAATACTAAGGGCTAATTCCGTTTTGTTAATTTAATATCCTATAAGTGTTGCTAATCTTATTTTCGTTCACCCACTTTTCCAACCCCCCCTCTCTCTCTCTCTCTCTCTCTCTCTCTCTCTCTCTCTCTCTCTCTCTCTCTCTCTCTCTCTCTCTCTCTCTCTCTCTCTCTCTCTCTCTCTCTCTCTCTCTGTATATATATATATATATATATATATGTATAATATATATATTTTCAAATAATCCATATATTTTAATACCTTAATGTCTGGATTCTCTTATCGACCTCGAGACCAGAGCCCCAAGGCGGAACCACTCAAAGACAATAGCTTCTGACTGGCCGGGAATCGAACCCTGGTCCAGGAAGGTAGCATGAACAGTGACATAGCACTTAGCCACGGTCAGAAGCTATTGTGTTTGAGTGGGCTCTGATGCCGGGGTCGATAAGAAAATCCAGACATTAAGGTATTAGAATATATGGCGTATTTGAATATGAATAACACGTCTAAATGGGCAAGATTTAATATATATATATATATATATATATATATATATATATATATATATATATATATACAATATATATATACATACATACATATATATATATATATATATATATAATATTATATAATATACTATATATATATATATATATATATTATATATATATGGGTATCCCATTGGTGGGGATGTTTGCCAGAAGAGATTAGCCTCTGTGCTTTGTAGAAGGATTCATAAGGTGAAGTTGTTACCCTTATCACATACATGTCCTTTTGAGTGTTCAAGGGGCCCTTATGCTGATTGGGTATGCCTTTGTGGTCACCATTCTATATTACTGACCCAACCCAACGTTACTTAACTCCTTTTTTAACCTAAAACCCCTGGAAGAGAAGTTGAATTGGATTTCATTTTACTTTAGAATACAGTGAAAAACGTCCCTGACTGGTGATCGTCCGACTGGAGTTCGAGTCCCGCTCAAACTCGTGAGTTCCTTTGGTCGTTGCAACCTCACTATCTTTTTGAGCTAAAGATGGGGGTTTGGTGGAGCTTATAGGTCCATCTGCTGAGTCATCAGCAGCCATTGCCTGGCCTTCCTTGGTCCTAGCTTGGATGGTGAGAGGGCTTGGGTCCTGATCATATGTATATATGGTCAGTATCTAGAGCATTGTCCTGCTTGCCAGGAGAATGTCACTGTCCCTTGCCAATGCCATTCATGAATGGCCTTTAAACCTTTATAAATAAAGGAAACCCTGAAACCAAACCATAAACATGACTTGGTTGAATGTGGTGATTGATGACGCACCTTCTGCTGGGCATTGTTAGCATTAATGAATGGTTTTGTGTCGTTAAATTGCCCCCACTTTTTAGCTTCTCGCCCTATCTCCGTTACTAGTGCCTTTCTTGCATGCTGCTTCTAACTTAACGTGTGCTTTTTCGTTGAAGGGCCTCCTCGGTCCAAGCCCTTGGTGGAAGTAATGCTTTGTTTCATAACGATACAAAAATCTAGTTTTTATTAGATTGCAATAAAGATACAATGAATAATGGGATTATAATTATCTAACACTGATATTCCTATCAAAGGTCACGTACTTTTTTACGAGAACCTTGTAAATTGAAGTTGTAACTTTGCAATTTTTTTACGCAGCTGCTTTATCGCCTGGGCAACTTTAACTGATCAACGATAATTGTGTTATTCGCGTGGCTCGTTCTGCTTGTCAATTCAAGGTACGTTGCACGCTGGTTGCAGGGCCAGGAATGGCAGCTGTTAGTATTTTCAACTTCTTACCCAGAATAGATGCTTCTGTTATTAACTCCGCCAACGAACTTGGAAGGAGGTTATGTATTCGCCCTTATTTGTATGTTTTTTGTTTGTGAACAGCTTCCGGGCCACAATTTTAATCGTAGAGTAATGAAACTTGCAGGGATAAATTGTTTTGTGATGGAAATTATTAAGTTTTGGAAGGTCAAGGTCAAGGACAATTTAAATGTTCCAATTCACGTAATCAGTCATAATTTTGGACATCGTTTTCACAGAGACTTCAAACTTGGTCCATATTTGAGTGTATGAAAATCCGCGCCAATTAGTATATGTCAAGGTCAAAGGTCAAGGTCAAGGTCGAGAAATAAGCTGCCGCGGCGTAGGTCTGTGCTCTACTGAGTGCCCCTTTATTTAATTAATGTTTTATGTTGCGTAATTAATTTAATCATGTTTTTAATAGATGCTTCTGTTATTGATCAGTGACGTATATTATGTAATTAGTATAACAATGCTTTTTAAAAGATGATGGTAATAAAAAAGAGAATCGATACTGCAACTCTGGACCAAAGGTATGTTTATTCATTAGACGTTAGACCCATATTGGACGACGGCAGATTTAAACGTGGAGTTCATTGGCTGTGAACTACGATTTTTTATTGTTAACAACAGTGTTCCCTGTTCCTGTGACAAAATAATTACCCTATTTACATAAAATAATGCAAAAGTAATAAGCTTTGATTGAAATTTTAAAACCTGGAAATTGATTAAATAATTGGGATATTACTTAATACACACACACACACACACAACATATATATATATATATATATATATATATATATATATATAATATATATATATACTATATATATATATTTGTATATGCCCTCTTGATAGCAAGATTTCCTCAATCTTTAAGAATGATTTATATAAATATATGAATATATATATATATATATATACTGAATATATATATATATATATTATATATATATATATATATATATATATATATATACTATATATATAATATATAGTGTGTGTGTGTGTTTGTGTGTTTTATATATATTTGTGTGCATGTATTTATATATTTATGTATGTATGTATATCACAGTCACTTCCTAAGAGTGAATTTACGTGAAGGAGTTTAAAAATAAGCTGCATAGAACCCGAACTTTAAAAAAGTCAGTTGTTTTTCCTTTTAAGAAAAGATCAAACTTTTTTAATGTTATAATTTGTTGGTTGAATATTTATCAGGTTAGCGATTCTCCTTTGAAGCTGGCAACGCAATAGTACATAAATAGCTAGAACAACATTCGGTAGAGTGCATACCTTCACCTATATCATGTTGTGTGTTACAAGATCGACAATTAAATTATACACATTTTGGCCCTAAGTTCATGCAAATCAGATGAAAATTGGCCACGATATGGCTAAAACGACGTTTTTTTACCTTTTCGTGATTTTGGCCTCAAGTTTTGACGCAATTACTTCCAAAATCTAATCAAATTGTCCTTGGATCATGGCATACAACCAAATAAATTCACGCTTATCAAAATATAAACGCAACGATATTGGCGAAATTAATGAGGACAACATTCAAGGACAAACTCCAACTCGTCCCTCCTCGGGGCTAACGTAACAACAAAAATGTACGTTTAAGGGTATTTATTGTCCTTGGATAAGGGCTGTGGGTAAAATTTAATGGAGTCTTGATCCCTACCCGGGTTGAGAAAGTTATGTTGCCCGTATACTTTAATTGTAGTGTCATGCTTCTAATTAAGACTAAAATAACCTTTGGGACCATCGGGGAACTTCTTTAGCTTGGATGGTATCTGGATGATTAAAGGGGGGAGGGGTCATTGTGATAAAAAACGTCATTCCAAGACAGGTTGTGTTCATTCACTGAGAAAATGTCTTCATGAAACAGTAAGAGTTTCATTTTTGTGCAATGAAATTCGTAGAGATTCACAAAATTACGCAAACTTATCCTCTTCAGATGTACATCTTTCCACTTCTACCCCCAATGAGCCATGTTTTTTTTTTCACAAGGGTCTTGTGTTTTTCCCAAAGGTCTTGTTGTTTTTCCCCACAAAGGTTTTCTGCTTTTTTCACTAGGGAGTTAATATTTTTTCCGGGCTTCTTGATTCATCTTGGTAGGACGGGATTTGTGTAATTTTGCTCTATCCGTTTTGGTCCTGTTAAAACATCAGCAGTGTCAGTCAGTGTCGCCCTAACTGCGCCAGGACTCCTCTTTGCTGAAGGAAGGACGCTGTTGACTGGTACAACACTCGAACATATGCTACTGGGGTGTAAGCGATGACAGGCAGGGCAGCCGATCGGGACTACGGTCTACCCAAAGACAAAGCAAAGGCTATCAAAAAGATGGGGAGTAAACGCATGTTAATAGAAGAAGTGTCAGACAATAAAGCTATAAGTGTTTGAAGTATTCTTTGATACATGTTATTTTCATTCTTTAAATGTTTACTGATATTTCTAATCTTTACGGAGAGAGAGAGAGAGAGAGAGAGAGAGAGAGAGAGAGAGAGAGAGAGAGAGAGAGAGAGAGAGAGATTGGGGTATCGTTAGTCGTTGGTTTTTATTAAATTAGTTGACTGGCAAACATGAACTACATTCATCAAGTTTTATTTCTACTAAACAAGAAAATCATTATTGGATAGGACTTTTTTCACATATGAAACTCATTCTTCGTCATTCAAGATAGTATTTTAATTACAAGTTTAATTTTTCTTCCTAATTCACGACACTAATTTTATTTCATAAACTTCATTTCTTTTTTACATAACATTTTAACTCGAAGTTTGCTCGTTAAGATAAATTACTATTGCATCTAATTAAATAGTAATTTATTTTTTTACCTATTAGTCATATAATATTTCAGATACAGTTGGACACAGGATTTCCTGGCACACCTCGCTCCAAAGAAGTGCACCCTGTAACGCCCTTACTGCATGGCGAGTAACCAAGCAGATAATGTAGGGAGAGATGACAGGTGGTGGGCGGGGCTAAACACGGGTACTAGAGGCGCAGTAAGGGTGTGGTTGGGTGCATTTCTCCAGAGCGAGGTGTACCAGGAATTCCTGTATCCAACTGTACCATTACTGATAAACTTTTAAGATTTATCAGGTAATGACTTTAAACGTTTTGGAAAAAAAATATAATTTCGTCTCTGGATCATTGGCGATACACAACTATGGGTCTGGTCAGTACTTGGGTGTTTCAGCCAATAACGGTGAGAGGCCAAGGGCAAAAACCCTCAGATGACTTTTATTAACATTTGCAACAGACTTACGGAGTCTGGTGTGAGCTGTGCTGCATAGCACTGAAGCCGTAAAGTTATGGAAGTTATTTAGATATATAAATGTTGTTGATTGACTAAAGTAATTTTAAAGAAATCTTTGAACCAATTATAGAATAGAGGTTTTATTTATAATCAAAACAATGACAAAATAAAGAAAATAAATAACTGAGTGTAATACAAAAATAATTATGAAATTGCAAAGAAGAAAGAGGCGAAGTGTAAAAATGGAATAAAATCATATTGGAAAATAAGGAGAAACGAGATGCACCAAAATAATTAAAATAGATAATAAGTAGAATAGACCAAGTCTGTAAGAAATTCAAATATGGTCAGAATCGAGGAAATGAGGTGAACCGGGAGGAAGGAAGCTGAAAGAGAAGTGGAAAGGAAAAGAGGGATAAATGTTAAGAATAAGGAGAGAAGGGTAAAATAGACATGGAAAAGAGAGAGGGAGGGGGTGTGGGATGAGGAAGGATAAAAAGGGGGCTGAGAGAAGAAGGGGACCTGCTTTAATTTCAGTATTGATTCCCTCACGTGTGAGGGGATATGAGGGCACGGAACTACCCTAACCCCACCCACCCCTACCCCTCCCTCTTCGCTCCCACCCCTCCCCCATCTCGAAACCACTACCCTCCACCCCTCCATCTCCACTCCCACCCCTCCCCCATCTCAAAACCACTACCCTCACATACCCCCACCTTTCCCTCTTCACTCCCACCCCTCCCCCCCATCTTGTAACCACTACCCCCCACCCACCCCTTCCCCTTCCTCCTACCCCCCCCCCCCATCTCGTGACCCCGTGGCAAGGAAGGAAAATCAGTGAGCGTTCAAAGGACCAAAATAAATTTTCGAGGTTAGAATAGATAAATTTGGGGAGGTCAAATATGGCGTCGGTCTCTTTTATGCTTGGTTGGCGACCCCTCTCGGTGATTAAATATTGAATAAACAGCGGAAGACTCACGAGGAAATATTGCAAAGAGGCTTAGGAGCCACTGGATCCATCACGGGGCCGATCACACAGGAACATTGGGTCGATTATTGGATATTACCGAGGGTAAAAATTGACTCTTTCGGATGCTTTTTTCTATTTTAGAGAGAGAGAGAGAGAGAGAGAGAGAGAGAGAGAGAGAGAGAGAGAGAGAGAGAGAGAGAGAGAGAGAGAGATTAATCTGGAAAAGTTCAATTTTTTCTTAGGCTGAAAAATTTGAAAATTTCCTTATTCTGAAAAAGTCAAGATTTTCCTTAGTCTGGAAAAGCCAATTTTCCTTAATCTGGAGAAGTCAAGATTTTCCTTATTGTGAAAAATTAAAAATTTTCCTTATATTGTAAAAGTAAAAATTTTCCTTAATTTGAAAGCAGAAATTTTCCTGAATCTGGAAACGTCAAAGGTTTCGATAATCTCTAAAGAGTTCAAATTTTCCTTATCCTGGAAAAGTCCAAATTTTCCTTAATTTGAAAAAAAAAAATTCTATTTTTTTTTCTGATCTGAAAAAGTCAAAATATTCATTAATCGAAAAAGAAAATTTTCCTATCTGCAAAAAAAAATTCCTTTATCTAAAAAAAATAAAAAATTTCTTAAATCTGGAAACACTAAAAATTCCTTAAATTGGTTTTTTCCCATTTGAAATTCACTGTTAACTTTTTTAGCATATGAGTATGCTAATAGCCACAGTTCCCTCTTGCCCGCTCTGAAGAAAGTTCATAATTTTCCAAAAGAATATGAATTATTTTTGGGTCACTTACCCTTGCAAAGTTCAGTTTTCCATTTTACAAAAATGTTGGCGACCAGGGTTCCAATCAATACCTCCGCCAACGAAGTTGGAAGGAGGTTATGTTTTACCCCCCCACCCCCCGGTTGCGTGTGTGTTTTGTTTGTTTTTGAACAGCTTCGTGGCCACAATTTTATTCGTAGAGTAATGAACTTGCAGGGATTAACTGTTATGTAAAAAGCTGGAAATGATTAAATTTTGGAAGGTCAAGGTCACGGTCAAGCAAAATGTCCAAATCACGTAATCCGTCATAAGTTTGGACATCGTTGTCACAGACTTCAAACTGGATGCATATTTGAGTAAATGAAAATCCACGCCAAATAATACATGTTGAGGTCAAGGTCGAAAAATAAGCTACCGCAGCGGAGGTCTGCGCTCTACTGAATGCCCCTTTAGTTTGAGTTTGTGATCGGTTTTCCCAAGTTCCCTTGCTTAAGGGTGCACCTGAGCACACTTTTCTATCTTATTTCTCTTCCTTCTTGTTTGTTTATCTTTAAATTTATTATAATTAATGTATAAGAGATTTATTTTGGTGTTACTATTCTTCAAATATTTTATTTTTGGTTGTTTATTATTTCATTATTTCAGTATTGCAGTTTATTTATTTCCTTATCTCCTTTCCTCACTGGGCTATTTTTCCGTTTTAGCCCTTGGGCTTATAACATCATACCTTTCCAACTAGGGTTGTAACTTAGCTTGTAATAATAATGATAATAATAATAATGATAATATAATTGTTTCATTGAAAATCGTGTTGCCATAGAATTAAAATAAAGTGATTTTGGATATGCATGCATTTATTTGCAAGATATATTTATATATGGTTCCATTTTTTTGTATATATACTATCTACTTTGGCTCAATAACTGGAAGTTTAAGTTCAATCCCTGTAAAGAAAAACTATGTTGGGCCTGTTAAGGCCGATTCACACGACCCGTTTTCTTTCCGACAGGCTCGCCGGCGGTTAAGCGGCGTCTAGGTTTCAACGTGTATTCAAATGCAACTGTTCACACGACCCGTCAGGCAGACGGTGGCCCTCGGACGTCAGCCGTCCGAGTCGGCTCGGCTTCCTTCCCAAGAAACCTCAGCCGGTTTGACGGCCGTTAGCCATCCGTCCCAACCAACGGGTGGATGATGTTTTATGTGAACGAGGACCTGTATCGTATCCGTTCGTTTCGTGGCCTACAACCCCGACTTTTCCTCATAGTATAGAGTCATAGAAATTAGTTAGTTTGTTGTTGACACCATGTATTAGAGGTTAATTGAACTTTTTCAAGGGTATGAGGAGATGTTTGACATAGCAAACAAGATGTATAGAAATAATTTACATAAATAAAAGATATGGAAATGACTGGAGAGGCATTGAATAAAAACAGGTGAGTTTATCGCAATTTTAATATTCTTGGCATGGTGCATAAAGCATTATGAAGTTGCATAACTTATTTTATCAACACAGTTACCAACCAACATCTTATAGTGTCAAAATTATCGTAATTTACTCGGTCCTAACGTGACAGAGTCTAAGTAAACAATGAAAACCGCGCTCTGGTAAACGGATACGGAACGCCTCGTGTGAATGTACAACATTTCGACGGCGGTTAGCCACAACCCAGCCTGTCGGAAAGAAAACGGGTCGTGTGAATCGGCCTTATCCGTATAATGCATTGTGCTAACGCTGATGTAAGCTATGGTGTGAATTATGATTGTGATAAAGAATGGAGAGGGCTGTCACCATGAGGGTAGAGGTTATAAGATGGCATGGCTCCTATATAATAAAGGGCACATATATATATATATATATATATATATATATATATATATATATATATTATATATATATATATATATATATATAATATATATATACACATATTCGTCATGCTGAGCTTTCCCCGTCCCTCTGGTGAGAGGGGGTGCGTGTGTGTGCATATTATTTATTTAACTGTCCTTTTTAACGGGTCTCGTATATTATTTTGTATATAATCGCCACGTTCTGTACCAAACTTCTTAGATGGGGTTTATAGCTTCTTAATTAGGATTGTGACTGATTAGCCATAACTACAGAAAACTATTTAATCACTTCAACTAGATCCAAAGAATGGATCAATTTCTAAGCTCTTTAGTAATGCCATGTTCCTCCTAACAAAAACCCATGTTCCTCCCAGCAAAATCCCATATTCCTCCCAGCAAAAACCCTGTTCCTCCTAGCAAAAACCCATGTTTCTCCCAGCAATCACCCTTGTTCCGCCTAGCAAAATCTCATGTTCCTCTCAGCCAAAACCCATGTTCCTCCTAGCAAAAAACCCATGTTCCTCCCAGCAAAAGCCCATGTTCCTCCTAGCAAAAAACCCATGTTTCCCAGCAAAATCCCATGTTCCGCCCAGGAAAATCCCATGTTCCTCCCAGTACAAACCCATGTTCCTCCTTGCAAAAACCCATGTTCCTCCCAGGAAAATCCCATGTTCCGCCTAGCAAAAACCCATGTTCCTCCCAGCAAAATCCCATGTTCCACCTAGCAAAACCCATGCTCCTCCCAGGAAAATCCCATGTTCCGCCTAGCAAAAACCCATGTTCCTCCCAGCAAAATCCCATGTTCCGCTTAGCAAAAACCCGTATTCCTCCCAGGAAAATCCCATGTTCCGCCTAGCAAAAACCCATGTTCCTCCCAGCAAAATCTCATGTTCCGCCTAGCAAAATCCCATGTTCCACCTAGCAAAACCCATGTTCCTCCCAGCAAAATCCCATGTTCCGCCTAGCAAAATCCCATGTTCCGCCTAGCAAAAACCCATGTTCCTCCCAGCAAAATCCCATGTTCCGCCTAGCAAAATCTCATGTTCTGCCTAGCAAAAACCCATGTTCCTCCCAGCAAAATCCCATGTTCCGCCAGCAAAATCCCATGTTCCGCCTAGCAAAAACCCATGTTCCTCCCAGCAAAATCCCATGTTCCACCTAGCAAAACCCATGTTCCTCCCAGCAAAATCCCATGTTCCGCCTAGCAAAATCCCATGTTCCGCCTAGCAAAAACCCATGTTCCTCCCAGCAAAATCCCATGTTCCACCTAGCAAAACCCATGTTCCTCCCAGCAAAATCCCATGTTCCGCCTAGCAAAAACCCATGTTCCTCCCAGCAAAATCCCATGTTCCGCTAGCAAAATCCCATGTTCCTCCCAGCAAAATCCCATGTTCCTCCCAGCAAAAACCCATGTTCCTCCCAGCAAAAACCCATGTTCCTCCCAGCAAAAACCCATGTTCCTCTCAGCATAAACCCCTTTGTTGAACCAGAAAATGTCTTAATTTCTCTACATAGTTCCCTAGTTACAACAGCAGATGCGGAGATATTTTAACCATCAGAAATGGTTCGTAAGAGAAATCTAAATGTGGGCTAGGAGACAATTATTTCTTGCATTTGACGTTTGTGGGTTTTGTATGTTTAACGTAAATAATGCATCTGTCGCGTGTATTTTGAATGATATGTGTAAAATTGGGAGTTGAGGGAACAAGCATGATTAAATTTACTTTTTTTAATTTTGGCATTTAATTTTTGTACAATTATTGATGATGTTACTAATTAATGTTTTTTTAGCTTTAGCATTATTGTTACACACATTCACTTGTTTTCCGTTTTACTATTTTTTGTGTACAGTACGGTATGTTGTGTCAGTTTGAAAATTAAGTTTAAAAGGCTTCTCAGCCGGTATCAAAAGAATGCATTTGAACGATGATAAATATTACTAGTAACAGCAATACGTTTAAAATTATCATATGCAAGTAAATTAGTATCATTGCTAATGTACGCAAGCGGTTTTCAATGGCTTTCATATATCATATTGATTTTATTTTCATCTATTACTTATGTTTTATAAATAATCACAGAAATTATTTTAAGTAATTACCTTCTCACTCGACTGCCTCTTAACTGTCAATGACATATTTATAAGATTATAAAGGCATAAATCTTTCTTCAGTCAAATCTCGTTATGAGGGTACACTCGGATACACTATTCTTTCTAATTTCTCTTCTTGTTTAGTTAAAGGTTTTCAAGTTTTATAGGAAATAATTATTTTAATGTTACTGTTTTTTAAATATTTTATTTTTCCTTGTTTCCTTTCTTCGCTGGGCTATTTTCCCTGTTGGAGCCCTGGGCTTATAGCATCCTGCTTTTCCAACTAGGGTTGTAGCTTGTTATTATTATTACTAGCCAAGCTACTACCCTAGTTGGAAAAGCAGGAAGCTATAAGCCCAGGGGCCCCAACAGAAAATAGCCCCGTGAGGAAAGGAAAAAAGGAAAATAAAATATTTTATGAACATTAACATTAAAATAATAATAATAATAATAATAATAATTAATAATAATAATAATAATAATAATAATAATAATAATAATAATAATAATAATGAGAAACACCACTGCTATTTCCAAAATAATTCAGTAAGATAACATTACGAAATGTCTTCCATAATCGCAAGCATTTTCCCCTGAAGATAACTGTTGATGAAGCCAATTCCATGCGAACCCTCCTACATTTTTCACACATTTTTCCCTCCCACTTATTTCGTAAAGGTGAAGATTTCTCGAAGGACTTAACATTTCGGTCCTTATCTCCTACGAACGCAGCATCACCGCTGATGTGAGACGATGGTACAGAAGGGCCTCACCTTACAAACTTAATTGGTTCCAAGAAGATATTTGTAAGTCGAATTATTTTAAATTTTTGGCCTAGGGTAGGACTAAACTGAATCCCATACCTGTGATTTCCAGAATCCAAAGTCAAGAAATAGTCAGGTTTCATTTGAAAATGATATCAGGTTATTACAAATGTCATTTTGCGTTCTGTATTAAATGATACAATATTGTTGTATTACAGCATTTATCTATCGTATCTTTGTCATTTTCAGTTGGATTTGTGGTTGTATTTCCGAATGTCCTTTTTTTTTTTTTTTGCAAACATAATGGCAGAGAGTGAGTTTGAGGACTCTACAGCTCGCATTACCTGGGTCTCTTTCAGCCTTCCTTCAGAACCCTTGCTGCACTTAATTTTTAGCCTTATGATACACCTTCACTGCTTCCTGTAAAAAACCTTGGCACCGCTATGTGTTTGTGTATATATATAATATATATATATATATATATATATATATATATATATATATATATATATATATATATATATATATATTGTGAATTGTGTCTGTAGATATATCCTCATCATCAGAGCACTAATGGTAGAAACTTCCGTTTTAAGAACAGCTTCCTTTAATAGCTTCTATTCCATCGCCCATTCATCCATAAGAGGACGTTACTTACCGTATTCTATTCAGCAATATCCTATCTCAACACTTCAATTAAAAGGATTCGTCGGGAAGCTGTTATATCCATCTGTTAGGTATTAGCCAAAATGAGTTATTGAGCATTATTTGACCTTTTATTGTCTGTTTGGTAATGGACGTTCGTACAAGAAGATTGCTTGGGTAATCACCTCTCTCTCTCTCTCTCTCTCTCTCTCTCTCTCTCTCTCTCTCTCTTCTCTCTCTCTCTCTCTCGATATATAGTGCTTCTCACCTGTGTACGATAAATGTATAGCTATTATTTACATTAATTTGTATTGTTATCCTTTTTCTTTTGTGGAGTGGTTCATTTCATGAATCTCTCTCTCTCTCTCTCTCTCTCTCTCTCTCTCTCTCTCTCTCTCTCTCTCTCTCTCTCTTTATATATATATATATATATATATATATATATATATATATATATATATATATATATATATATATATATATATATATATAATGCTTCTCACCTTTATTTGTACGATAAATGTATAGCTATTATTTACATTAGTTTTTATTTTAACCAAAATTTCCATTTCCATTCCTCCATCTGTTTCTTCAACTTATTATTTATCTTTATATCCACATATCTTTCTTATTTCTCATATTTGATCTCCCTCTTCGCATGTGTTTCCATCCCTCATATCCAATTACCCTCGTAACTCATTGTCTCACATGTTGTATATTACACATTAGCAGTGGTTATGGAAGGCCTTTATCAGCGTCTTCTCAATTCACATATTACTTCTCGTGTAGTTTATTTATTTCCTAATTTCCTCTCCTCGCTTGATTATTTTTTCTCTGTTGAAGCCTTATGGCTTATTGCATCCTGATTTTCCAACCTGCGTTGTAGCTTAGCTAGTAATAATGTTAATGATATGATAATAATAGTATTCAATATATGATAAAGAACATGTGTCTGGTTTTTGCATATATTGTACCACTATATAAGGGTAAGGGAGATGAGCATGAGTGTTGTAATTCAAGGGGTATTAGTTTGTTGAGTGTGGTTGGAAAAGTGTTTGGTAGAGTACTGATTAATATGATTAAGGATAAAACAGAGAATGCAATCTTAGAAGTACAGGGTGGTTTTAGAAGTGGTAGGGGATGTATGAATCAGATTTTTATAGTTAGGCAGATATGCAAGAAATATTTAGCAAAAGGTAAGGAGGTGTGTGTTGCGTTTATGGATCTGGAGACAGCGTATGATAGAGTTGATAGGGAAGCGATGTGGAATGTGATGAAGTTATATGGAATTGATGGAAGGTTGTTGCAAGCAGTGAAAAGTTTCTACAAAGGTAGTAAAGCGTGTGTTAGGATAGGAAATGAAGTGAGCGATTGGTTGGTTTCCGGTGAGAGTGGGGCTGAGACAGGGATGTTTGATGTCGCCATGGTTGTTTAACTTGTATGTTGATGGAGTGGTGAGAGAGGTGTATGCTCGAGTGCTTGGACGAGGATCGAAACTGGTAGATGAGAATGATCATGAATGGGAGGTAAATCAGTTGTTTTTTGCGGATGATACTGTACTGGTTACAGACGCAGAAGAGAAGCTTGGCCGAGTAGTGACAGAATTTGGAAGAGTATATGAGAGAAGGAAGTTGAGAGTTAATTTGGGTAAGAGTAAGGTTACGAGATGTACGAGAAGGGAAGGTGGTGCGAGGTTGAATGTCATGTTGAATGGAGAGTTACTTGAGGAGGTGGATCAGTTTAAGTACTTGGGGTCTGTTGTTGCAGCAAATGGTGGAATGGAAGCAGATGTATGTCAGAGAGTGAATGTATGATGCAGTGTTGGGAGCAGTGAAGGGAGTGGTAAAGAATAGAGGGTTAGACATGAATGTAAAGAGAGTTCTGTATGAGAAAGTGATTGTACCAACTGTGATGTATGGATCGGAGTTGTGGGGAGTGAAAGTGACCGAGAGACTGAAATTGGATGTGTTTGAGATGAAGTGTCTAAGGAGTATGGGCGGTGTATCTCGAGTATTTAGAGTTAGGATCGAAGTAGTGAGGGTGAGAACGGGTGTAAGAAATGAGTTAGCAGTGAGAGTGGATATGAATGTGTTGAGGTGGTTTGGCCTTGTTGAGAAAATGGAAAATGGCTGCCTGCTAAAGAAGGTGATGAATGCAAGAGTTGATGGGAGAAGTACAAGAGGAAGGCCAAGGTTTGGGTGGATGGATGTAGTGCAGAAGGCTCTGGGTAATAGGAGGATCGATGTGAGAGAGGCAAGAGAGCGTGTTAGAAATAGGAATGAATGGCGAGCGATTGTGACGCAGTTCCGGGAGGCCCTGCTGCTTCCTCCGATCACCTTGGATGACCGCGGAGGTAGCAGCAGTAGGGGATTCAGCGTTTTGAAGCTTCATCTGTGGTGGATAACGGGGGAGGGTGGGCTGTGGCACCCTAGCAGTACCAGCCGAACTCGGTTGAGTCCCTTGTCAGGCCGGGAGGAATGTAGAGAGGAAAGGTCCCCTTTTATCATTTGTTTGATGTCAGCTACCCCCCAAAATTGGGGGAAGTGCCTTGGTATATGTATGATGTGTCTGGTGGTATATATACATACATAATATAATATATATATATATATATATATATATATATATATATATATATATATATATAATGTGTGTGTGCGTGAGTGTGTATTTCCTGTCACGTTCAGCTCTCTCCGTAACTCAGGTAGAGGGGAGATCTTGATTCAGGTAGTTTTTACGCCAGATAGCTCATAGTCAATCAATCAATTGTGACTGAAGGTACAATTCACAAACTGTAAATTAGCATTTTATGACCTAAAATTTTCATTCCATACTTTCTATATCTGTTTAGCTAAAACCCATTAGAGCGGATTCAAACTTCCATGGCCACCACCCTGCTGTCTAGAGCAACCAACACTTTTTCGTAGTGTCTACATTAGCATTCCTTTAGGTCCCTTAACTCGTAAACTGTCAAAATAACAGTTAAGTATGAGTAGAGATAAATTTAACAACAGCGTGTAACATGATATGAAGAAATTCGAAAATTTACATGAATAATATCAACTAACACAAGATCATTATTGCCATTACCAATGAAAATCACGTATGAATTCTTTTTTTTTTTTTTTTTTTTTTTTTGGAGAGTGTGGTAAGATTAATAGGGCAATATGTAAATGAATTGTTTTTCTTCACATTTGAAATACATTTTATTTACATTTTTTACAACTCCTATTATCAAGCCCCTATTTTGGCGAGTACAGAGGTAACGCCTTCGCCTAGCATTTGCATGGCAGCAGATCTATCCCTACCCCGGACTGTGAGTTTAAGCTGTTTAATGGTGAGGACACTGCTGTGGTTGGACACCATAGTGGATTGTTGGCCTTGCCCAGCTGATGTTGTGGTGAGCATCTATTCTGCTGAAACTGGAACTAAAACCAGACACCTTTTACCTTTATTCAAGCGATTATGTATTAAAGGTTTAAAGACCAGTCATGATTGGCAGAGGCAAGAGACTGTGACATTGCCCTATCAAGTAGGACAATGCCCTAGAGACTGACCTTATTACATATGATCAGCACCCAAGCCCCTTCTCCACCTAAGCTAGGACTAAAGAGGGCCAGGCAATGGCTGCTAATGAATCAGCAGATAGACATATAGGCTCCCTCAAACCCCCATCCTTAGCTCGCAAGGTGAGGTTGCAGCGACCAAAGGAACTAGTGAGTGTGAGCGGAACTCGAACCCCAGTCTGGCAATCACTAGGCACGGACGCTACCAGCAAGCCACCACAAGATATCAAACTGATGACTTTAATGTTGCACCTGTCTCATAAGCGGCCACTAGCTGCCCCCACTGTTTAGCCCTTTAACTTTGCTACCCAACCTCTTTAAACATTTACTTCATATTGCAGTTGCAAGGCTTCCCTCCAGTTGTAGCTGAGCGGTGAATAGCCTCCCGGGCCCTAAGTTATGTCATATGGCCGAAGTTCAATAAAACAAACCACTGTTACTGTGTCATGAACATTAATCCCCTGTCTAATTTAGTAGCAAAATTGTAATACACATCAACTCCTACAAATCTATAAATCTTCGAAATTGCTTCAGTCTCCTATCGTCTCGTCTCTCTTATCCCCGTTTTCTTCGTAGATTAATAATATTCCTTTCTCTCCTGAAATGCTTGTCGTAAGCAGATAGTATGATTCGCCCTTTGTCCTGAGGGAGAGAATTAATGGAAATTGCATCCTATTGTATATATCTGGAATACAATTCCATTAAGAGAATATTGCAGATCATGTTCCACCTCCGCCTTTGTTGGTAATATCAAAGCTTCAAGAGATAAAAACTTGAAATACCACGTAAACAGTTGTTTAATCTCTCTGAACCTGGAGAGCATTCTGTATAATCAATGTTTTTAAACGCTATTCCATTTAGATTCTCTCTCTCTCTCTCTCTCTCTCTCTCTCTCTCTCTCTCTCTCTCTCTCTCTCTCTCCTCTCTCTCTCTCTCTCTCTCTCTCTCTCTCTCTCTCTCATTTAATCAACTACATAATGCTAAGCAGAATATGTTTGTACATGATTTCTTGACGTTTACGTAATTGCTTTACAAACCTTGCTTGTTGAGGTCAGAAATTACGATTGCTACAATTGTGATTGTAATCCTAACAATAACATATTAAGAAACATAATCTGCTCTCTCTCTCTCTCTCTCTCTCTCTCTCTCTCTCTCTCTCTCTCTCTCTCTCTCTCTCAAAACGCGAATGGGATTGGCGCTGAAAAGTCCAACTTTGCACCAGTTTGTAGATTTAATTAAACCCCCCCCCCCTCTCTCTCTCTCTCTCTCTCTCTCTCTCTCTCTCTCTCCATTTTTCTTTTATTCTAATGTAGTCACCCTAATGTTTTATTTTTTAATTTGCTAAACTTTCCTCATATTGGGAAAGGGGAGACATTTTTCGGCCGGTTCTTTTCAGCCGAGTTGTTTGAAATTTTATTTATTTTTTCTGTTACTGTTTCCTCATTACATCCATTCAAAAATTTTTACTTTCTATCAATTTAGTTACCCAGTGATGCAATTTACACATTCGCATTTTCAGCCAGCCAGTTTCATGTCCTCAATTGAGGCCTTTTACAGACACGCCAGCTCTTCTATAGTCCATTTCTATTAGCGAGTCATATTTGCACCGACTCGCAGCCGTGCCCTTTTAGCTCGAAAAAGTTTCCTGATCGCTGATTGGTTGGACAAGATAATTCTAACCAATCAGCGACCAGGAAACTTTTCCGATCTAAAAGGGCACCATTGCGAGTCGGTGCAAATATGACTCGCTAAAAGAAATGTACTATAGAAGGTTCACATATCCTATTTTAACCTCTAGGAACATCCGGCCCTCCTCTCTTATCCGGACATAAAACAGTTTTCATTATATCTTAATGTTACTGTTTTTAAAATGTTTTATTTTAATTGTTCATTATTTCTCGTATTGTTTATTTATTTCCTTTGTTCCTTTCCTCACCGTGGTATTATCCCTGTTGGAGCCCCTTGGGTTTATAGCATTTTGCTTTTCCATCTTGGGTTGTAGCCTAGCTAGTAATAATAATAATAATAATAATAAAGTTTTTAAAAGACAAAGATATTTATGTTTTGGTCCGGCAACGTTATTTGACATTTTAATGGATTTTGATAATTTTTCTGTTTTTAAGAAACGGGTTTAATAGATAAAATTTAGATATCTATTAGTCGTAGATTTTTATTTCTATTTTATTTTTCATCCATTAGATGCAATATGTACAGTATAATTAATGAGGAATCTAATTCAACCCATAGGGCTAGTAAATTTCCTCGCTTAAAAAAAAAAAAAGGAAAAAAAAAGAAAAACACGGCTGAGTCAGTATTGTAAGTCATATTTATGTCTTCATCAACTGCATTTTGCTACTACCCAGATGTGCATTTCAGTAATTGTATTTTTCTTTGGAAAATAATTCGTACATGTTGACAGCACTTTTTCCCTCTGCTCTACAGATACTCCAAATACAGCGTGGTACTTTTTTCTTACCTTTATTCTGTATTTTTCTTCCCTACCGTTATCCCTACATTAAGGGGTCGGCTGCCTGATGCGCCCTCTTCAATGCTATCTATCAAAGGCATCCTCTTCCACCAAACCTCTTCTCTCCATATCATCCATTACCATATCTCGCCATCTAATTCTTTGCTCCCTCTTGATCTTCTCCCCCTAACAGGTACCTCCCAAGCCCTCATAACTCCCTCCCCACCATCCATTCTCAACACATGCCCACACCATCTCAGCCATGACACTTTTATCATCTCAGTAATCTTTACTACGCCTACCATTCTCCTTATTTCATCATTTTCCAATCTTTCAAGCAGTGCTATTCCCATAATCTACCTTAGCATTCTCATCTCTGTTCTCTCAAGCTTTCCTTACGCTTTTCGTCTTGAAGATCAATTTTCTGATCCATACATTAATACTGGTCTTATTACTGTGATATAGATCTTAACTTTTACCGTGATTGACTTTACTTTTATAAGTATCATATATTAACTCTTCGGAATTTGTTTATCATGGCCTACAAGGGTTTCTTAAATATATCTGCTTTTATTTTTAAGATTTTGTATCGTGAGCATTTTTTTACCATACCCGATACATTCATGTAAAATATATCAACAATTCTTTTGTTTTTCTAATTTGTTATCTTAAATATATTATCGCTTTTTTTTTAAATTTCCCAGAAACATTGCTGTAACTTTTCTCTTTTATTATTTATTAGAAATACATCTTTCTTTTACGTATATTTTCTGATACAATCGTATCGGATACATCGTCTTCGTTTTTCTTCTGTATTATATACAGTTGGACACGAGTTCTTGGTACACCCTCGCTCCGAAGAAGTGCACCCTGTTACACCCTTACTTCGCGAGAATAACCAAACAGATAGTGTAGGGAGTAATGGCAGAGAGGGTGGGTGTGCTAAACACAGGAACTCACTGCGCAGAAAGGGTGTGGCTGGATGCACTTCCATAGAGCAAGGTATACCCGGAATTCATGTATCCAGCTGTACATATTCAGCCCTTTTCGTTGATTGAATAATTAAACTAAAAACCTTCATGTATTAAAGAGTTCCTTTATTAAAGGGTTTATTTTCCTCGAGATTCAATCACTTAAATTCATTCACTTAAAATTACTACTTACCTATTCATTCAGTCAGTCATTACCATCGCATTCAAACTGACCTGCTTTCAGGGGAGCTTTATCCAATTAAATTGCTTCATCTCCTTTCTCAGAAGTTTTTATTCCTCGGTTTTGATATGTAAATGTAGGATTGAAGGTCTTAGTTGTCTGATTTTATGGATCATTAATGGAATAAAAATGTTTGCAAATTTGCAGTTTGCCTAAGAGGAGAGAGAGAGAGAGAGAGATGAAGAGAGAGAGAGAGAGAGAGAGAGAGAGGAGAGAGAGAGAGAGAGAGAGAGAGAGAGTTTGGAGTTTGGAGTTTGCCTGAGAGAGAGAGAGAGAGAGAGAGAGAGAGAGAGAGAGAGAGAGAGAGAGAGAGATGAGAGAGAGAGAGATGAGAGAGAGAGAGAGAGAGAGAGAGCTAAAAAATCAAGTAAAAAAGTTAGATTTGGCTGAAAGTATTGCTTGAATTTCAGATGGTTTATCTTATTTTGACAGACAGACAGGACAGACAGACTGACTTAAAAGAATTAGGTCATCTAGTATTATGTCAGACGGAGATGGCATGAAACAAAGAACACCTTTCCCTCGTAAATAAAAAACCCTTCAACATTTCATACCAAAGAACATTTTCCTATTTTTCTCTGATTTGCTTGAATTGCTTTTAGATCTCGTTATTTTGACTTGATGAGTAACGTCATAGAAAAGTGTAAAAGGGGAAGTCGTTTAATCAGATTAGAGAAGGATGGTAGATTTAGCAAAACTCGAGCATATTTTAGTTTATTCCCTTCATTTCAAAGGACCCTCGTTCAATAATGTTTTCGAGTATTTTTTTGAAGAGATTAGACTTGTTCGTTTCGTTTGTGTGTTATTTTCAAAGGTTTTAAAGGTATAACAAGAAGCGAGGGAGCAGTTGAAAACTTTCAATGAATTATGTGTATACATTAACTTGTTTTATATGTTGTCCTTGTACTTCATTCTGATTGGTTTTCTGAATCATATATATATATATATATATATATATATATATATATATATACTGTATGTATGTATGTATGTATACACATATAAATAGATACGCATACATATATGTGCAGTGTACATACACGCACACACACACACACACACATATATATATATATACTATATATAGTATATATATATATATATATATGTATGTATGTATGTATGTATGTATATGTATATATATTATATGTGTGCTTGTGTATTGATGACTGTCAGTGATTTTGCAAATGAAGACGCGTACATGATATGCTGAAATACACGACCTATCAGAAACACACTGTGATCTACCTATAATTCTAGATTTAAAGCTTTTAACGCTATACGATATTAATATTCACCCGTTGTAACTTTATTGATCATCCTAACATCCTATATTCTTAGAAAACTGTAAAACATCAGGATTTGCTAAGTGTTTACATGAAGGCCATGGTATTTGAGAATATATACAAAATGAATGGGTCAGTCACTATATAAACATATGATCAGCTCCCAAGCCCGCTCTCCATCAATCTAGGACCAGGGAGGGGCAGGCAATGGCTGCTGATGATTCAGCAGGTAGACCTATAGGCTCCCTTAAATACACAATCCCTAGCTCACAAGGATAGTAAGGTTGAAGACACTACAAAAAACTGTCGAGCTTGAGCTGATCTTGAACTCTCATCTAACAGATTTTCTGAAATGCATTGAGTAATATTGAAATATTTTTTTGAATATTTCGTGAATAATTTTGCCTTTTTCCTCTTTATTTCCCTTGGATTTTACCCTGAAATGCATTAGCCACTTCGTTAAGTTCACTTAACCTTGTGGTTATTGCAATCAGCTAATATGCATATAATTTCTCTGTATTATTTATTTAGGGAAAGAAATCCTGTAGAATCGAATTATTTATTTGGAGTTTATGATATCTTCTATTGCAATAATGTATTCATTGATTGTTTATTAAGGAGGTATTATTATTATTATTATTATTATTATTATTATTATTATTCATTACTGGTACCCATTTTTATTCAGGTGCTTTAGAAAATACGATTTTTTTAAAATCATATCAATCTCTGCTTTAGAGGTATGTGCTATAATACGACAACTTACAAAAACGTTGTTTTTCTGTATTTCATCTGTAAAAATAGTTGATTATTCAAAAATTCAATTCAATATAGCTGGAACTTTTTTCATAAAAATTGAAACATTCTAATAATATTCAGATCCTATCCTTCACGCTAAAGGTTACCTGTATTGGAAAATAGATAACTCCGATTTTACTTGATTATTTTATTTGATTACAGTTTTCCTTCCTTGAGTTCCAGTATGCGGGAAAGACTAATGAAACAATCTCAATTTCATTCCATCAATCCATATCTACTTTAATTTAATTCTCTCTCTCTCTCTCTCTCTCTCTCTCTCTCTCTCTCTCTCTCTCTCTCTCTCTCTCTCTCTCTCTCTCTCTCTATATTTTCTAATTAACATTTCTGCTTAACCGTCCGTCTCAATTAGCTTTCCTTGTACTCTCTATCACCTTTAATTATTTTCAAACATTTGAATAAGCTCTTTCGTTTCATATCAAATTCACATTCACAATGTAACTGGAAAGAAATATATATATATATATATATATATATATATATATATATAGAGAGAGAGAGAGAGAGAGAGAGAGAGAGAGAGAGAGGAGAGAGAGAGAGAGAGAGAGAGAGAGAGAGAGAGAGCTATGTGTTACACTCAACTAACAGTGAGAATGTTTATTTGATATCAAATGAGAAAACTAACTCAAACGTTTGAATGTAGTTAAAGGCTGTAGAATTCCCGGCCGGACACAAGCTCTTGTCTTTGTGTGATTTCGCCTGGGGCTCTGATCCCGAGGTCGTTAAGAGAATCCAGACATTAATGTATCAAAAAAATATATATGGCTTATTTGAATAGGAAAAACACGTCTAAATGTGCAAAATTTATCATTAATTGAATGCCAAGTAACAAACTACCAATTAGCTACGATGGTGAAGATGGGTTGATTTCAATTCTAAGTATAAAACACCTGAATTCGACAGGTATAAGTACAGAAGAATTGTCATTGACTTTTATCTTTCTTCGTGGCCAAGTGGTTTAGTCACTGTCTGTACAAGCTTGCCGACCAGGGTTCGATTCCCGGCCGGACACAAGCTCTTGTCTTGTGTGATTTCGCCTGGGGCTCTGATCCCGAGGTCGTTAAGAGAATCCAGACATTAATGTATAAAAAAATATATATGGCTTATTTGAATATGAAAAACACGTCTAAATGGGCAAAATTTATCATTAATTGAATGCCAAGTAACAAACTACCAATTGGCTACGATGGTGAAGATGGGTTGATTTCAATTCTAAGTATAAAACACCTGAATTCGACAGGTATAAGTACAGAAGAATTGTCATTGACTTTTATCTTTCTTCGTGGCCAAGTGGTTTAGTCACTGTCTGTACAAGCTTGCCGACCAGGGTTCGATTCCCGGCCGGACACAACCTCTTGTCTTTGTGTGATTTCACCTGGGGCTCTGATCCCGAGGTCGTTAAGAGAATCCAGACATTAATGTATCAAAAATATATATGGCTTATTTGAATATGAAAAACACGTCTAAATGTGCAAAATTTATCATATATATGTAGATATATATATATATATATATATATATATATATATATATATATATATATATATATCATCATCATCATCATCATCTCTTCCCACGCCTATTGACTCAAAGGGTCTCGGTTAGATTTCGCTAGTCGTCTCGATCTTGAGCTTTTAAATCAATACTTCTCCATTCTAATATATATATATATATATATATATATATATATATATATATATATATATATATATATATATATATATATATATATCATCATCATCATCTCTTCCCACCTCTATTGACGCAAAGGGTCTCGGTTATATCAAGGTTATATTTCGCTAGTCGTCTCGATCTTGGGCTTTTAAATCAATACTTCTCCATTCTAATATATATATATATATATATATATATATATATATATATATATATATATATATATATATATATATATATATATATATATATACAGTGTATTATACAGTGTATATATGTTGGCGTCAGAAAGGGATTTCTTCTCTTGTTTTTATTATAGACCTTAATCCCCTACCTATCGTATGGGAGCTCTTAGGCTAGAAATGGCTCAAAAACTAAGCTTCTTTTAGACTCCAGTAAGGTTACCAATTAATTTTCTTTCGAGCTCAAGCGGAAGAGAGCTTTCGTTAAGCTGCTTATCACAGTGAACAATACTTCGATTTTTTTTTAAAAGGAAAAAAAAGGTTGAACGGATTTCAAAGAACTTTTAATCCTCTCGTGTTATTTGTATATTGGTTTATTTATTTATCTATTCATATATTTTTAGTGTTTGATACTTTACAAGTTATTATTTTCATCTGTTGAAAATAATGATCCGTAACATAATGAACATCTAAAGTTGCAAAGTAATAAAAAAAAAAATTCTTTTTTTCTTTCAAGGTTTATCTTAACTGTCAAGCGAATTACTAACACTGTGCCAAAAACCTGCTCAACTTTTACCCATATATTTCCAGTGGATGATTATGATTGTGAGCGGTAAAGCAATTATACTTTTTTTTTTTTCTAGGGAAAACTGTTTTCAGAAATACAGGTGTCTACTCACCATTTGCTGAAACTGTAATTCAAAATATGATAATTCAAATAAGACTGTTGCAACCAGCGTCATCAGCTGTGTGTGTGTGTGTGTTTGTGTGAACGGTCTCATTAGATTCAATGTATTATAAATTCCAGCTTCAGTTCTCAGCTCCTTACTACACCAACCGAATGGCCACCTAGTTTTTCAACCCGTCGTCTTCTCTTCCTTCCCCTGCTTCTTTTGCAATCTTTAGGGACCCATTCTGTTATTCTTAGTGTCTAACTATTAACTTTCAATATCATTATATGTCGTGCCCATGTCCATTTCTTTTCCTTACATGTTGTTAGATTATCCTCTATTTATGTTTGCTCTCGTATCCATGTTGTTCTTTTTTTGTCTCCTAGAGTTATTACCATCATTATTCTTTCCATAGATCTTTTAATTGTAACTATCTTATGTTCTAAGGCTTTAGTAAGACTCTGCGTTTTTTATGCATAAGTTAATACTGGTAGGACCATCTCAATAGATAGTTTTCTTTTTAGAGAAAGTGGCATTTTACTTTTCTTAGATCTTAAATCTTAAGGACTGTAAAACTGACAGATGGACAGTGTCCATCAAATGCAATTGAAATATTTTAATTAAAATATAGTAAATATTAATCAAGTTGAAAAAGAACTGCTGCTTTCTTTGTAAAACAATCTTGGTAACTCATTTCAACTTTTTTAATATTTACTTTAGAGAAGTTCCATATCGCTTACGACACACGAATCTGAAATATTAAGATTATGGTACAATTGAAGGAAATAATGAGATGTATTTGTTCTTGTACTTTCACAAATACACACACACACACACACACACACACACACATATATATATATATATATATATATATATATGTGTGTGTGTGTGTGTGTGTGTGTGTGTGTGTGTGTGTGTGTGTGCTCGTGGATGTAGTACAATAGAGAGTAAAAGATGTGAGATTGAAAGTATGTTTAGGAATAGAAGGATGGATGTATTGGCTTTGTGTGAGACAAAGATAAAAGGGAAAGGTGAAGTGATGTTTGGTGAAGTAACTGGTAGTGTGTCTGGGATTGAAAGGGGAAGAGCAAGAGAGGGTGTGGCTTTATTGCCAATTGAATGGATGACACGTAAAGAATTGGAGTGGAAGGAGATATCATCTAGGTTAATGTGGGTAAGGGTTAGGTTTGGTAGGGAATGTTGGGCTTTTGTTAGTGCGTATGGGCCAGGTCAGGGGTGGGGAACCCTTTTTTGGATGAAGGCCCTCTTGCGATTCCTCAATGCTCCTTAAGGCCGCATAGAATTTTGTTGGTTATTTTATCCTCCAAGTAATTTACTCGTAATCTAAAGAAAGAGTGACAGGTTTATAAAAAATTTAAAGCATTACAATTTCAAATATTTGAATTAAGTACTTTTTATACAAGTAATCAGTAAATTAATTTTATTGAAAACTAAATTTTAAAATATTTCATTCAAGTTTGGGTAGTTTTCAAACTACCGTAAGTAAATGAATAATTTGGAAAGCATGTCATTTGTAAATTACTTTAGTTAAGCAAGTAGGTTCTTTGTATTGAAGTGATAGATAAAATAATATTAATGTTTTGGAAAAGATAGCTTATAAATATCAACAATATAACCTTTTCAAATATTTTATATTGGCAAGTAGGTACTTTTTAAACAATCACACCTCATAAAAATGCAACATCCCAGTAAAAAATTGTATCTGTTTAAACACACTTAGCGGTTTTCATTGAAAATAAAAATCAATTATTTGCTTTCTTAAGATGTTCAATAAATCCATAGTTTTTAGCCATCATAGCTGGAACACCATCAGCGCATAACTTATTATAATAAGGAAGCAAAATTTAGTCATCCTTTGTGACATTGCTTGTTGAAGTTGTTAAAATGTCTGTTCCTCTTGTCCTTACGAAGCTGTTTTTCATAAAATCAAAACTCATTAGTGAAAGCACAAATAAAATATTTTCATTCCAAAAATCTGGAACTTGTTGACTCATCTAAAACTAACATAGATCACAGTGAGGAGATGGACAAAACAGGAACTCTCACGTCCATTACACGTTAAATCACTCACTCACTGCAACTAGCAGTTTTTCCTTGTCAGCTACAACAGGTGTGGCAGCTGACAAGGAAACGGCTAATTGTGTTCAGTTAAGATTCATTGACTACAAGGAAAAATTGGTTCCATTCTAAGGGAGGTACATCACTGAACACAACTTTCCTATTGTCTGTGTGTACATTTTTGTATGTGTGTACATGCAGTAGAATGATTTCAAACATATAATATTCAGTGTCAAAGCAGAAATATACTACACATACTGTACATATATCAAAGGCCGTAGAAGGCCGCACTTGATGGTCCAGAAGGCCATATGCGGCCTTAAGGCCACAGGTTCCCCATCCCTGGGCCAGGTTGTGAGAAAAGTGAAGAGCGGAATGAATTCTGGAATGAATTAACTAGGTGTGTAGAAGGACTGGGTAGAAGGAATTATGTATTTGTCATGGGTGACTTAAATTCTAGAGTGGGTACTGGAGAGGTAGAAGGTGTCATTGGGAAGTATGGCGTACCAGGTGAAAATGAGAGTGGTGAGTGACTGTAGATATGTGTGTTGAGCAAGAGCTGGTTATAAATTCTAGTTCTGTCAAAAAGAAATATAATAACGAGTATGCATGGGTAAGAGTGGCTGAAAGTGCATTAATGGATTATTTGTTGATAACTACAAGAATGTTTGGAAGATTGAAAGACGTGGACGTGTTTAGGGGTATGGCTAACGGTATATCTGATCGTTTTTTTTTTTTTTCGTGGAAGGAAAATTAGTTGTAGCAAAAGAGTGGGGGGATGTAAAAGAGAGGTAGTGAAGGTTGAAGAGTTAATTAAACCTGAGGTAAAAAGTGAATATCAAGAAAGGTTAGAAATGCCATCTGACAGAGGGAAAGGGAGAAGCAGCACAAGGAAGCACGGGGAAGGGTAGGAAATGGTGGAATAAAGGAGTAAAGGTAAAAGTGGAAGATAGAAAGAGGGCATTTGAAGAATGGCTGCAGAATAATAGTGTAGAGAAGTAGGAAAGTTATAGAGACTGGAGGTGGGGTCAGGGATTTGGTCGTTCATATGAGGAGAATAAGTTTTGGAAAGAAGTGAAGAGAGTAAGGAAGGGTGGTTCGAGAATTGAAGAGACAGTGAAAGATGAAAATAGAAGTTGGTTGAAAAGAGAGGAGGCAAGGAAAAGATGGGCAGAATATTTTGAAAGTTTCCTGAATATAATTGTGTTGCAGGTGTTGAGCTGCTAGTAATATGAGATGAGAATGAGAGATTACAAGAGAGAAAGTGAGGAGAGCACTTGATGAAACGAGAGTAGGAAAAGCACCTGGTATAGATGGTGTGAGAACTGAGATGTTGAATCAAGGGTGTGTGACTGTGTTGAATCAAGGGTGTGTGACTGTACTTGATTGGTTGGTGAGATTGTTTAACGTGTTTTATGTTGTCTATGGTACCAGTAGACTGGGTGTGTGCGTATATTGTACCACTATATAAGGGTAAGGGACATGTGCATGAGTGTTGTAATTCAAGGGGTATTATTTTGTTGAGTGTGGTTGGAAAAGTGTATGGTAGAGTACTAATCAATAGGATTAAGGAAAAAACAGAGAATGCAATCTTAGAAGTACAGGGTGGTTTTAGAAGAGTTAGGGGATGTATGAATAAGATTTTTACAGTTAGGCAGATATGCGAGAAATATGTTGCAAGCAGTGAAGAGTTTCTACAAAGGTAGTAAAGCGTGTGTTAGGATAGAAAAATGAAGTGAGCGAGTGGTTTCCAGTGAGAGTGGAGCTGCAAGAGGGATGTGTGATGTTGCCATGGTTGTTCAACTTGTTTGTTAATAGAGTGGTGAGAGAGGTGAATGCTCGAGTGCTTGGTCGAGGATTGAAAATAATAGACGAGTGATCATGAATGGGAGGTAAATCAGTTGTTGTTTGCGGATGATATATATATATATATATATATATATATATATATACATATTTATATATATATATATATATATATATATATATATATATTTATATATATATATATATATATATATATATACACACACACACACACACACACACATATATATATATATATATATATATATATATATATATATATATATATATATATATATATATATATATATATATATATATATATATATATATATATATAATGAATAGACAACATCTCAGCGGCGTCCAGTAGAGTAACGTGCTCAAATATCATATCATGTGTGTGGGTGCATATGCATAAATATTGCTGTGTTTATGTGCATGTATATGTACACAGCAGTAAAATTAGAATATTGACCTTAGTTATATTTTATTTTTCACTATAGTATTCCAATCATGTTCTTTTATTCAATAAAATTTCTATTTGTGTCGAATAAGATAAAATCTTTTTCTTCTACTTCTGCAGTTAATCTTGTTATTTCACTTTTTCCTCCTTTGTCATTAGCTCTAATTACCTTTTTATCTGTTTTTTTTTCTATTTGATAGAACGTTTAACGTTTCAGATATTTTATTTCACTTCAACGAATCAACACCAATTACTCTTCCTTTTTTCTTTTGTGTCTTATTTGATTCTTCTTTCTTTCAATTACTCCGATTTTTCATTCTTGGACTTTATGTTGTTATTGCTTTCGTAACTTTATAAGCTTTTTTCCAACATTACTTACAGCAACCCACACTTCAAAAGTACAAACATACAACGAATGGTTTTAAACTCAATAGACTAACAAAAGTCTCTTAATATAACCTTTCAGAATCTTAGTGGTTTAAATAGTTAATACCATGAAATATATATATATATATATATATACATATATATATATAAATATATATATATATATATATATATATATATATATATATATATATATATATATATATATATATATATGCTGTTCTTGAAATATTTTGTATTGTTTATTACTTCTCTTGTAGTGAATTTATTGCCTTTCTTTGCTGGGATATTTTTCCTTGTTGGACCCCTTGGGCTATAGCATCCTACTATTCCAACAAGGGGTATAGCCCAGCTAACAATAATAATAAAAATGATAATAATAATAATAATAATAATGATAATAATAATAATAATAATAATAATAATAAAATACTGATACGCCAATGCCTTTTGGAACTTTTTAATAACATATCTTTTATTTGTGCCATTGTTCATGTACCGGAATTTGTTATTAAATGCTACAAATGTTTCACGAAATGCAAAAGTATTTTTGTTCTGTGATAGCATGCACCAGTAAATATCAAATTTATATTTTTGTAAATAGAATATACTTTCCCCTGAACACAACGCTGTCTTTCGGTGTAGCTTTATCATATACATTCGAAGGAATATATTTTATACGTAAACTCGCTTTTATAAACTCAATGTTTGTTTATTTTTCCAAGGCTGACCTCTTGTTCATAGATTTTATATCTTATCGAAAAAACTAACTGGCTTTGGTTAGAATTGCTGTTTTACGAAATCCGAGAAATTGCCAGCTGTAACACCTTCTTATACGAAGATATATATATATATATATATATATATATATATATATATATATATATATATATATATATATATATATATATATATATATATACAATCTCTCTCTCTCTCTCTCTCTCTCTCTCTCTCTCTCTCTCTCTCTCTCTCTCTCTCTCTCTCTCTCTCTCTCTCTCTCTCTCTCTCCTTTTAGCAATATATATATATATATATATATATATATATATATATATATATACAAGTAGATATGGGTGTATGTTAGTGTTCGAGTATTGTACGTATGTATTTAATGTATAATACAGATCTAATCATCTATGGATAACTATACAATAGCAATTTCGAAGATTTAACAATGTCTTGACCCAAAAAGCTAATTCTGTCCGTATTGTCATCCTCAGCGGGACGCTCGTACGACGAAACTCGTCTGAATTTACATTTCCTTTCATTCCAGGAAAATTAACTTTCTTATTTTCTTAGGCAGAAAATCTATTTATGAAATGAGATGTTCTATCTCATCTTGTAATAGGACGACTTGGGTGGGGATGCGTGTTAGGTTCGATGTGTGGGGAGATTCCTATAACAAAAGTATTTTGTTATTGAAAAATATTTTTTTTTTTCTTTTTTGCATTTGATGAACCTGGTGTAGAATAGAATTAATCTGCCTGTTTGTTTCTTATCATTTAGTTATTCAAGACATTAAGACATTTTCATGAAAAGTGTTTTTTTCCTATATGTTTCCGGTGATTAGTTAGTTTCCCAAAATTGTAGGTGTCTTTCAATGACAAACGAAATTATGTAAATGTTCTAAATTCTAGCTCATACTGCATCATCCTTTGTATAGAATTTAGCAGTATCCTACCCACTTCTACAGTGTTTTGAAAGGGATAGGGTCTCCGGGTCCTTGGAGATAACTAAGATAGATTGACAGAAATTTTTTACATTGTTTGAGACACCTTAAAATAGTGTCGAAAAGAACGTAATTTTAAAATAGTAGTTGTTTTATATTCACGTTTAAAGCAGACTAGTAACATGCCCATCTATAATTTCTACCAAGTTGTTAACATTCAACTTAGAAAACTTTTAATTTGTCTCAGCAACTCCATCGATTCCGTCCTAGACTTTTTCATGGTCCGTTTTTGCTCCATTCAAGTTTTTCGCTTTACTTTTAAAACATCACTGATTCTTGTCATAACAATACGCACTTTAATCTTCCTTTTTCAATCCTTCTCTCTTCGGTCTTCGAGTTACTCAATCCAAATCCTACCAAAATCCTTTCTTATTATATAATGTACAGTATATGTCGTAATATCCTACTAATTATATTGCCTTCATATCCTTTACTTTCATACAATGGAACATATCTACTTAGTTATCCATGCCTTTGCATCGTTTCCTTTATCCAGACATACAAAAGTTCCTTAATTTACAAACATCCGATTTAAAACATTCAGAGATACAAACACAAATCCAACTGAGATCATAAATTTCAGATATTTTATACAAATTTTGTATGCTGTAATTACAGTAATCAAAATATTATATCCTTAATACAGTAAGTAAAACAACATATGTAATAACATGATATATATTTCACATGAAATGGGACTATTTGTTGACTTTTGTAGTTGGAAATCATAGGCATGGCATTCAGGTTAACCTACCCTAGGTCAAAATGTAAGTAAATTTGACGTAAAAAAAAAAAATCGACTTACGAACAGCTTCTTGGAACCTATCAAGTTCGTAAATTGAGAATCTTCTGTATATTATAAACCATGGTCAGTCACCCAATAGCATCATCACCACTATTCAGAATTTAACTGGTTCCCATTAACCCTTGGTGTCTTTCCATTCGTTAGAATTGCCTATTCCTAGATACCAACATCCTTAACCTCTCACGATGTCCTTCCCTAAGTCATTCATGTCGTCCTCTTCTCACAAATAAACAAAGTACTCGCTCCATCGATAAAGACTTGCGTTCACTCTAGAGTCTAGAAAGTATCTTTCCTTTAGTATCCTTTTTGGTAGAGTGGTTCATTTCATGAATCTCTCTCTCTCTCTCTCTCTCTTTCTCTTCCATCCTTTCGGCTCACTTCCTCCCCCTCCTTTCCAACTTATTTCTTTTCTACTTTTAAATCTTCACCCCTTCCCTTCTCCGTTCATTTATTACCCCTGTGTCTCTTCTCTACATTTCTCCTCTGTTTGCTTTCACTCTAAAGGAGAACACTAAAAAAAAAAAAAATAGAGAAGAGAGTCGTGAAAAAAGAAAGGGTAGCCTACCCACACTCACTCAGCCCCCCACGAACCAGCGCGAGCGAGTCGTAAACATGTTTACAGCAAAATGATCACGTACACAATTGGTACTTCAGCTTTGGGAGGAAATCTGTTTTCCAGATGATATTCTTTGGCAGAATAGGAGATGGATAAGGGTTCTTTTAGGAATGAATGGTAATCTAAAGGGGTCTTTTTATATGGCCATTTTGGGAATACATGATAGTATAAATAGACGTTTATAAAACCTGTTTGGGAATGATATCCTGAAGGGTGTTTTTTTATTATGCTATTGTAGGAATGAATAATGAACAAAGGTTATTCTGCTATTGATTATTTATACCTCCGCCAATGAAGATGGAAGGAGGTTATGCTTTCGCCCCTGTTTGTGTGTTTGTTTGTGTGTGAGTGTGTGTTTGTTTGTGGACAACTTCCTGGCCACAATTTTAATCGTAGAGTAATGAAACTTGCAGGGATTAATTGTTATATAAAAAGATGGAAATTATTGAATTTTTGAAGGTCAAGGTCAAAGGTCACGGTCAAGCAAAATGTCCAATTCATGAAATCAGCCATAAGTTTGGACTTCGTTGTCACAGAGACTTCAAACTTGATTCATATTTGAGTGCATGAAAATCCAAGCCGATTAATACATGTGAAGGTCAAATATCAAGGTCTGGAAATAAACAGCCGCGGCGAAGGTCTTGAGCTCTACTGAGTGTCACTCTAGTTGCTTTATATATTTTGTTGCTGTCTTACGAGGTTCAGTTCTTAAATGTTTTGATACTGTTCAGGGTTCTTAATGTTCTTAAATACGTAATGAAATTTTAATTGCCTATAAATATTAAAAGCAATTCGGCTATTACCCTGAATTATTCACTATAAAAAAACGTTAAGGTAGAATAAAAAGCAACGGGATAGCGAGGCCATGAACAATATAAGTACACTTATTTCTCTTCCTCTTGTTTTTATAATTTATATATGTAAGATCTGTTTTAATGTTGTTACTGCTCGTAAAATATTTTATCTTAATTGTTCATTACTTCTCTTGTAGTTTATTTATTTCCTTATTTCCTTTCCTCACTTGTCTATTATTCCTTATTGGAGCCCTTGGGCTTATATAGCATCCTGCTTTTCCATCTAGGGTTGTAGCTTAGATAGAAATGATGATAAAAATTTTATTGCTTTTCCAGATCTTTACACAAAGTTGTCAGTTTCTGCAGTTATTTTCAATTGTTATTTTTAATTCCTGATTGTCTCGCCATTTCGAATTTTAATGATAATGAAAAATTGAAGGATAAGGATATGTGATTTCTTAGTGAGTTATACCGTATTACCTATCTCTGACTTTGCATCTTACTATTCCTGCTAGGTTGTCAGGTTCCCAGAGAGAGAGAGAGAGAGAGAGAGAGAGAGAGAGAGAGAGAGAGAGAGAGAGAGAGAGAGAGAGAGAGAGAGAGAGAGAGAGAGAGGTGGGGAAAGTCAGTAAAGGTAAAGGATAAAGGTGTCTGGTTTCAGTTCCAGTTTCATCAGAATAGATACTCACCAGAACGTCAGCCGGGCAAACGCAACCTCCCACTGTGGTGCCCAGCCACAGCAGTGGCCTCCCCAGTAGACAGCGTAAAATCACGGTCCTGGGCTGGGATCGATCTGCTACCAAGCAAATGCTAGGCAAACACGTAATCACTGTACAAGACCAATTTTCTCTATTAAAGACACATATTTTCTTGGAATGAAAACGGGGACAAGATGAGTTTTATGAATCTTGGTAGCTTTAACAAGTAATAATACTGTGTGTGTATTATATATATATATATACTGTATATATATATATATATAATATATATATATATATATATATATATATATATATATATATATATATATATATATATATATATATATACATTATATTGTTCCATTACCAAAATCAATGGTAATTTCCTCACAGACTTTTAAAACATAAATTATTAATGATACAATATATGGAGAGAGAGAGAGAGAGAGAGAGAGAGAGAGAGAGAGAGAGAGAGAGAGAGAGAGAGAGAGAGAGAGAGAGAGAAGATGGTAGCATAAATCAAGTACTCATTTATATAATCTTTTTATGGGAAAAAGATTTGGAAGGAATTTTTACACGCTTAACTAAATTTTCCCATTATCTATGCTACAAAGCGGACTAATTTATCACATTTTTTAAATCCTAAAAGCAGCCTAGTGATAAAAGTTTTCAGCTTAACTTGTCGCTTGTCATAGAAAATTAATGGTATACTTAACTTTTACGGACCTCGGTAAATAAAAGAAATCTGTGCATACACACACGCAAACACACTCACACACACACATACACACACACACACACACACACACACACATATATATATATATATATATATATATATATATATATATATATATATATATATATATATATATATATATATATATATATATACATATATATATATATGTGTATATATACTGTATATGTATATATATATATATATATATATATATATATATATATATATATATATATATATATATATATATAACTTTGTCACTAAGACCAGATTCTTGAATTCGACTGGAATATATACCGTGGACTTGGAATGAACCTATATCTTTCATGATGGGTCGTTTTGTAAAGTTTACTGCTGACATCGTTTCGGATCTGTGGCATAGGTTCGAATCCTTGCCCAGCCAAAAACATTTATCATAAAAGAATTTCAGGTAGGTATATATTCCCAAGGTTGAAATTGATATTAAATGTCATTTGTGGTTTGTATATATAAATAAATAGATAGTTACACAAGTAGGAAGGACTGATTTTGATATGACTAAAGAAAGATATAATAGTTCGTTATTACCTCCGCCAACGGAGTTGGAAGGTTGTTTTCGCCCTTATTGTGTGTTCGTTTTGCGCGCGTGTGTGTGTTTTTTTTTTTTTTTTTTTTTTTTTTTTTTTTTTTTTTTTTTTTTTTTTTTTTTTTTTTTTAGTGAAGAGCTTCCTGTCATAATTTTAATCGTAGAATAATAAAACTTGCAGTAATTAACCTATGTAAAATCCTGAAAATGATTAAATTCTGGAAGGTCAAGGTCAAGGTCCCGGTCAAACCAAATGTCCAATGCACGTAGCCAGCCATAACTTTGGACATTGTTGTCACATAGACTTCAAACTTGGTTCTTATTTGAGTTTATGAAAACTCACGCCAATTAAAACATGTTAAGGTCAAGATCACGGTCGAGCAAAAGGTCGAGAAATAAGCTGTTGCTGGGAGGTATGCGCTCTACTGAGTGCCCCTCTAGTTTCAGATAGTATTTGCGAGAACTATCTTTAAATAAAAAGTAGTAGTCTGTAAGCGGAAACCAAATTAGTCTTAGATGTTACCCTTCACCAATATTAAGTAGCCTAGTCTATTCACAATTTATCATATATTGAGGATTATTCCAGCTGTGACCAAGTTGTGGAATGATCTTCCTAATCAGGTAGTTAAATCTTAGAACTTCAAAAGTTCATACTATCAGAAAATATTTTTATGTTGAACAGGCTAACATAAGTCGTTTTATAGTTTATATATGAAATATCGTTTTAATGTTGTTAATGTTTTTAAAATATTAATTTCTATATAAATTGTTCATTACTTCTTATATCGTTTATTTCCTTATTTCCTTTCCTCTCCTGGCTATTTTTCCTTGTTGGAGCCCTTTGGCTTACAGCATCTTGCTTTTCCAAGTAGGGTTGTAGTTTAGCTAATAATAATAATAATAATAATAATAATAATAATAATATTATTATTATTATTATTATTACTTACTAAGCTACAACCCTAGTTGGAAAAGCAGTATGCTATAAGCCCAGGGGCTCCAACAGGGAAAATAGCTCAGTGCGGAAAGGAAAAAAGGAAAATAAAATATTCTAAGAAGAGTAACAACAATAAATATCTCCTATATAAACTATAAAAACTTTAACAAAACAAGAGGAAGAGAAATAAGATAGGAGAGTGTGCTCGAGTGTACCCTCAAGCAAGAGAACTCTAACCCAAGACAGTGAAAGGCCATGGTACAGGGGCTATGGCACTACCCAAGACTAGAGAACAGTGGTTTGATAATAATAATCCTCATCTTTCATTTCAGGTGAAGTGACTGTGAAACTTCCTATCCATCAGGTATGTCAGTTTTTTCTTTCTTTACATTACCTGGATATCAAGTATATTGATTTGCGATGAATTTTATTGTTAGATAATTTGTATCCCAATTCAGTAGATATATCTCAAAATGTTCTTAATCTTGAATTCCTTTTGGTTACGGTACGTTTTCTTATTAGCGAATGCACCAGTTGCACTTCAAAAAAGGATAATCTTAATCGGAAAATCTCCGGAAAACTATACTGTTCTCAGCCGTATTTCAGTAAAATACACGCGACCGTAATTTCTACCCTACATTACCATCTTTTACGTGTTGGTGATTGTAATATTATTGCTTAACGTCAATATATCCGTTTTTAAAACGGTAAATGCATGGCAACATTTATTCCAGGATCTTTACCTTTTTTTTACGGCATATTTTCAACAGTGTAGGGTAATATAGCGAAGTGAGTCGAATGCAACTAACTTTATTTGCACTGATCATGAGTATATATACAACCCGTTCCAGTCGCGGACGGCACAAAAATTCAAACGTAATGATTCAAGAACATACAGTCTTAAACAGTTTATCTGTGCGAAGGGAGAGCGATAACGATAATATACAATAAACAGAAACACCATTACAGTGTACGAGCATGTGTGATACACGTGCGGTACACCTGAAGGGTCTCCTGGCTCGTGAGGGAATAGTGTCAAAGCATAAGTATTTGATAAGGTTAAATTCTGGTATATTTTTTGAAAGGTTTTGTCAGTATGTATATTGCATATTGAATATTCTATCTGGAGAATTCAGATGGTGAGACTCTTTGGTTTGACTTTTTTTTGAGGGAAAAAAAAAGCAAATTATTGTTTTTGAATTCCATGGGTAGTATATTATTGAATCAAATTTTAAGTCCGGTTCACGTGGGGGGAGAACTATTTTTGCTGAGGGATAACTTCATGAACAAAAATTGCAATGTTGTTGTGTGCATATTTCATAAATGTCTCTTTTTTGCATTCTTTTCTCGAAAGGTGGTTTTTTTTTTTTTTTTTTTTTTTTTTTTTTTTTTTTTTTTTTTTTTTTTTTTTTTTTTTTTTTTTTTTTTTTTTTTGTATGGTTAGTCGAAAATGTCCCACGATCTGGAAAAAGCATAAGCCCAATTAATAATGGCTTCACTATTATTCTCGATGGTAACTTTGGAATTAGTTTGTATACGGCAATAAGAATAATATTTCATGTTTTGTTCTTTTCTGATGTCGTAATTTACTTTTCCATTCTTAATGTATCCCCGAACACAATATAATGGTATATATATTTTTCTTTTGTATTCGTCTGTGTATTCAACGCTGTGTTCACTGCATGCTTATTAAAATTATTATTATTATTATTATTATTATTATTATTATTATTATTATTATTATTATTATTATTAGCATTAGAACTGTTAAAATTATTACTATAATTAAAATTGTCATTATTATTAGTATCATTAAAATGTTGTAGTTAAATTACTGTTTGTATGGCTAGTAGTTTTTTTTCCCACATGAAATAAATCTGGGAACTGTAGAAGTCCAAATTTGCAGAGAATGTTTTTATATTGAACAGTCTTCATAGTTTATATGTGACAGATCTATTTTTTTCCTTCTTACTGATCTTAGGATATTTTATATTCGCTATTCATCACTTTTCTTGGAGTTCATTTATTTCATTATTTCCTTTCCTCACTGGGCTACTTTTTTCCTGTTGGAGCCCATAGGCTTATATCATCGTGCATTACCAATTAGGGCTGTAGCTTAGCATGTAATAATAACAATAATAATAATAATAATAATAACTAGAGTGGCACTCAGTGGAGCGCAGACCTCCGCCGTGGCAGCTTATTTCTCAACCTTTTACTCAACCTTGACCTTGACCTTTGACCATAACATGTATTAATTGGTGTGGATATATCTACTCCCAAATATGAACCAAGGTTGAAGTCACTGTGACAACGATGTCCAAACTTATGGCTGATTACGTGAAATAGACATTTCGCTTGACCATGACCTTGGCCTTTGACAATGAACTTCTAACATTTAATAATTTCCAGCTTTTACATAAAAGTTAATTCTTGCAAGTTTCATTACTCAACGATTACAGTTGTGGTCAGGAAGCTGTTCACACACACAAACAAGGGGTAAAACATAACCTTCTTCCAACTTCGTTGCCGGAGGTAACAAAAGGTTTGGCATCCTTCTTGTAATAGATAAGTCTGTGACGTTTGTTATGGGATTAGGGCTCACCATAGTGAATCCCTGCTGTTATGTACCAGATCTCTTAAAGTTATGGTTATACACCTAACGAGTCTACAGCATTACTTGTTTTATTTCATCTGTGATGCTTAGTACACACACACACACACACACACACACACACACACACACACACACACACACACACATATATATATATATATATATATATATATATATATATATATATATATATATATATATATATTTATATATGTACATACATACATACATATATATATGTGTATATATTATATATATATATATATATATATATATATATATATATATATATATATATATATATATATATATGTACAGTATACAGTATATGTGATTATACAAATATATACATATATAGATACATTTAAATGTATATATATATACATACATACATACTTATAGTTATATATATATTGTATATATACAATATATATACTGTATAATGTATACAGTATATATATATATGTATATATATATATATATATATATTTATTTATTTATTTATATATAAGCATACATATGGTATCCAGATATGAATATCGATATATCCATACAATCACACACACACACACACACACACACACACACACATATATATATATATATATATATATATATATATATATATATATATATATATATATATATATATATATATATATATATATATATATATATATATATATATTTATATATATAATATGAGTGTGTGTGTTTGTGGGGACATTTGTGTGTGTATACATAAATAGAGATAAATCCAATAAATTGGTGGAAATCGTAAATATTGAAATCGAGGAGAAGGCTATGTGGTAATGACCTCGGTCAAACGTATTTTGAAAGTGTCGCTTTTCTTGGAAAAGCGAGTCTGATATAACATCCTCACCAGGTGGTATTCTGCGTTGCTCTCTCGTGCATTTACAGGAACTGGAGGACGTTGGTCATGGCCTTCGGAGTGGCCAAGGACTGGCTCCTCTTAGAGGCCACTCATGAATGGCAGAGGCAAGGGGCAGTACCATTGCCCTAGAGACTGACCAAATATACATATGATCAGCGCCCAAGCCCCCTCTCCACCCAAGCTAGGACAAGGGAGATCCAGGCAATGGCTGCTAATTGTCTCAGCAGATAGACCTATAGGGTACACCAAACCTCCCATTCATAACTGACAAAGATGGTGAGGTTGCAGCGACCAAAGAGACTAACGAGTTTTAGCGGGACTCGTACCCCAGTCTGGCGATCACCAGTCAGGGACGTTACCACATAGGCCGCCGTAACTCATTTATCTATTATCAAAAAGCATGAGATAAAATGTGTTTTGGAGATGGATCTGTTATAACAATAGATGAAGAAAGGCCACGTTGGATGGAATATTTTAGTGAGGTCATGAATAGGAGATACAAAGGGAATAATTTGAATGATATGAATTTATTGTATATAAATTATCTATTCAAGATTTTGGTAGACAATAAGTTTTTGCGCTTGAACACTATTGAGTGGAAATCGGGTTGTGTAAGTCAGCAAGTTTTTTTTTTTTTTCTAAATATTTTTTAAATATCTCAAATATTTTTTTTAATATATTTTTTTAAATATTGTTTGAATGATACATTGCAGGATTCAAAATGTCACAAGGCTATCATTCTTTTTATTATAGTTAATGAGATCTTTCGTATGTTTACAAAATCCTTAATTATGCAGTTATTTCATCCTAAAGAATTCCATGATTTTTAAAGCCTTTTTATTATTAACGATTGTTTAAAAAATCTTCTCCTTTATCATTGTGTTAATGAGGTCTTCCAAATTATGCTTCTTTATCAAAATCATAAATGTAACTATGATTTTATGTTGAAATATAAATTGTTACTCTAACAAAAATGAATAAGTTTTCCATGAATTACAAGATGAAGTTCACACTTTACTAAATAAATGATTTAGAAAATAAAAACTGCTTCTTTATCAAAATCATAAAGGGAACTGTTTTTATGATGGAATATAAATTGATGCTGTAATAAAAAAGAATGATAAGTTTTCCATGAAATACAAGAGAAACTTCACACTTTACTAGATAAATTATTTAAAAAAGAAAATAAATAAATAAAAAAAATAATAATACAGCTGGGGGCGAAAAAACACATAACGGGCCTAATTATGCTCTATAAATAAACGGTTCATTGAAGTGATTTACAATATTGCTTTTTGAATTTCTGGAATAATTAATGCACCAATAACAAGCTAATGTGGATTTACTGAGCTGGTTAACGCGGGACGATTTGACCGAATAATTCTGAGATTTCAAACGTACGAATTTGTTCACGATACATTTGGTCGGTTCCGGCCCAGTTATCCTGGGATTCAATCCAGTGTTTGTAGGGGAATTTTATTATTCATATATTTTTGGTTTATGAAATTCATCAGGAAAAATTATTGAATTATATTATATCTTTTTATGGACATGAGTCGTAGTATGACAATGAAACAATATCCAACAGATTTTGTAGATTTGAGAACAAAGCCCGGAGAAGAATATAGGGAATTGAATGGCAGGACGGGATTAGAAATGAAACTATGAGAGAGATTACTCAATTGCCTGATGTAGATGAGATCATGGTGAGGGATAGATAGAGATGGTTTGGGCATGATCTTCGCACTCTCCAAGAGAGATTAGTTCACCAAAATTTTAACTGGGCTCCACAAGGCACTAGAAGAGCTGGAAGACCCAGGCCTACATGGTTGAGGAATATAAAGCGTGAAGTAGGAATTGATTTAAAAGTTCTAGATAGAGACTACTGCTGAAATCTAACAAAGGCCCTTTGCGTCAATAGGCGTAGGGGAGATAATGATGATGATTATATCTTTTTATAAGATTTTTTATATAAAGGGATTCGTGATAATGTGCCTTCAACAGAAATATTCTTCTTATGTACTTTGTTATGATTTTTCATTTTTCTATATATTTAGGAGATTCGTGATAATGTGTCTTTAATCGAAATATTCATGTAATTGGTATAATTTACTTTTTGTTACGATTTTATTACCTCCGCCAACGAAGTTAGAAGGAGGTATGTTTTACCCCGTGTTTGTGTGTTTGTTTTTAAACAGCTTCCTGGCCACAATTTTAATCGTAGAGTAATGAAACTTTCAGGGATTAACTGCTATGTAAAAAGCTGGAAATAATTGAATTCTGGAAGGTCAAGGTCATGATCAAGCAAAATGTCCAATTCACGTAATAAGCCATAAGTTTGGACATCGTTGTCACAGAGACTTTAAACTTAGTTCATATTTGACTGTATGAAAATCTACGTCAATTGATACATGCTAAGGTCGAGCAAAAGCTCCAGAAATAAACTGCTGCGGCGAAGGTCTGCGCTCTACTGAGTGCCCCTCCAGTTATTCATGAAATTGGTGAAAACGTGAACTCCATGAAAGATTTTTTTATATTGTTGACATTAATTTTATTATTGCTTCATTGTTATCTAAAGATTCTGCTATAAAGTGATATATACAGTATATATAGTTATATATATATATATATATATATATATATATATATATATATATATATATATATATATATATATATATATATATACATATATATATATATATATATATATATATATATATATATTTTATATATATATGTATATATATATATATATATATATACAGTATATATATAATTCCCAGAAATTTTAAGTACAATGCACCATTTTAAATAGGTCGTATTTTAATTGTGAAAATTTCACTGTCAATTAAATTAATGACTGTGACCTTATTAGGAATTATTACATAATTGGTATTAATTCCCCTCAGTCTAATATTTGGATGGATTCAATTTTGTCCAAGAGGCATTGTGATAAGGTACACAATTTTAAAAAGATCATGAATGGAAGAGGCAAGGGACAGTGACATTGCCCTATCAAGCAGGACATGCCCGAGAGATTGACCATATATACATATAAGCGCCCAAACCCCTCTCCACCCAAGCTAGGACTAAGGAGGGCCAGGCAATGGC
>NC_090743.1:38237084-38267084 GCF_036898095.1 Palaemon carinicauda
TATATATATATATATATATATATATATATATATATATATATATATATATATATATATATATATATATGTATGTATATATATATATATATGTATATATATATATATATATATATATATATATATATATATATATATATATATATATATATATTATTTTTGGTGAATAAACTTCAATCGCCTGCTAAAATACCGTGGACTTTCGATCCAGCAGCTAGAGTTCAACGTTTGCATTTGTGTCTGGTTTTCAGGGTCGTATTTCATCATCATCATATTCACGCAAAGGGCCTCGGTTAGATTTCGCTAGTCGTCTTTATCTTGAGCTTTCAATTCAATAATTCTCCATTTATCATCTCATACTTCGCGCTTCATAGTCCTCAACCATGTAGGCCTGGGTCTTTGAACTCTTCTAGTGCCTTGTGGAGCCCATTCATTATCTCTTCCACATGTGGCACTCGAGTAATCTCTCTTATAATTTCATTTATGATAGTATTGCAGCTAATGGGTATTACCTCCTAAAATCATTGACCATTACGATCGGTGAATCGAGCCTAAGATTTTTCTCGGAAACTTCGGTCGTGTATTAGATATGGAAGATCTTTTTGGAAATATTCGATGGAAAAGACTAGAGAACAATGGTTTGATTTTGGAGTGTCTTTCTCCTAGAAGAGCTACTTACCATAGCTAAAGAGTCTCTTCTACCCTTACCAAGAGGAGAGTAGCCACTGAACAATTACAGTGCAGTAGTTAACCCCTTGGGTGAAGAGAATTGTTTGGTAATCCCAGTGTTGTCAGGTGTATGAGGACAGAGGAGAATCTGTGAAGAATTTGCCAGACTATATAGTGTATGTGTGGACAAAAGGAAAATGAAACGTAACCAGAGAGAAGTATCCAATGTAGTACTGTCTGGCCAGTCCAGTCAAAGGACCCTCGTAACTATCTAGCGGTACTATCTCAACGGGTAGTTGGTGCCCTGGCCAACCTACTACCTATATGTATATATATATATATATATATATATATATATATATATATATATATATATATATATATATATATATATATATATATATATATATATACACGAAGTTATATATAAATATAAGTATAATTAATATACACATATATATATATATATATATATAATTATATATATATATATATATATATATATATATATATATATATATATATATATATATATATATATTTACGAATTATATAGATATAAGTGAAATTACTTATATATATATATATATATATATATATATATATATATATATATATATATATATATATATGTGTGTGTGTGTCTGTATGTGTATATATATATATATATATATATATATATATATATATATATATATATATATGTATATATATATATATATATATATATATATATATATATATATATATACAGAGTATATCTACATATCTGTAAATTGTTTCCAGTGAGTAGGAAAGGGAATATCCTTTTTTTCAGGATAGAAAAGGCCCAGACTTGAAAGTAGAGAATTTTAAATATAGCCGATCTACTTCAAAGTCAGGAGCGAGGAGGGTGTGACGTTGAGGGCGAATATAAGATTAAAGGAGCATGGTGGTAGAAAGAATATAAGATAAAAGCAGCTTGGTGGTAGAACTGCATGGAGGTGTCGGTGGTATGGTTAACGAAGGAATGAGAAATGAAAATCAAGATGTATTTGTTTGGTTGAGGAAGATGTCTGTGTGGAAAATTTCTTTGTATGTTTTAGATTAAAGCAACCGATCCCTTCGTTTAGGGATGACAACCGGTACGAAGAAGGGTTCCAACAGTAATATACTGTATATACAACAACAACAGCAACAACAACAACAAATTCACCCATTTCGAGTCCACTTATACCCTACACTGTTAAAAAAAATGTCATTTTAATTGGAAATTCTTCATAGAAATATACTGTTCTCAGAAGTTTTTTAGTAAAATACAGGCGACCGTAGTTTTTACCATACTTTGTTATTATCTTTTAAGGATTAGTGACCGTAATATCACTCCTTTACGTCAATATATCCTTCTTTAAAACGGTAAATGCCTGACAACATTTATTCCAGGATTTTTACCGTTTTTACGGCAAATTTTTAACAGTGTAGCTTAGAACAGATTGTGTTCTAAGATTATATATATTTTATGATGAGTGTATGTGTATGTATGTATAAATGTATTGTTCGTGTATTTTGTTTCAAAGTTGTTATTTGAGATTTATGGCGAAGATGGTCGTTTGAAACCAGTTGCTCAAAATTATCTCTTCCTCCTTTCGTAAATTATATTTTAGTATATTAACATATATATACCTTCAGTCAATTCGAGTCGAAGGTGTTTTTTGTAATATCAAGTTAATCTAAAATTGTTTCTTGGTTATTGTGTTATCTTTTTTTTATTTCATGTGTTTATTTTGTGTATTTAAAAATGTGTAAATATCAATATTTGTCTAAAGACAAATATATATCATAAGAAAAGTATTGAATTAATCATTAAATGTCATAGGTTGAGCATAATTGTCAGTCTAATGATCGGTAATTGGAAATAGTATTCCAATTTTTATCTGAAATAATTTCGTGTTTCTTTCATTTTGAGTTTTTGCAAAACAAACTCGTAAATCACTTTCTTGAAGATAGGTTAAAATGAGTTAGGTTAAAACTGAGTTAAGTCAAAACAGACGCGAGGTCAAAATAAAGGTCAAAACAGACGCAAGGTCAAAAGAGAGTTGGGTTTGAACATAGGTCAAAACAGTGTTAGGCCAAAACAGACGTGAGGTCAAAGCAGAGTTAGGTCAAAACAGACGCTAGGTCAAAACAGAGTTAGGTCAAAACAGACGCGAGGTCAAAACACAGTTAGGTCAAAATAGACGCTAGGTCAAAACAGAGTTAGGTCAAAACAGGATTCCATGACCCTATCTGCGTCACGCTCAACTGAGCACGAAACGTAATTACACAGTAAAAACGGATCTTAACACTCTTCATCAGTTCAAAACAAAAGTTTTGGTTGCGAAATTCGCGCGAGGAAATCTTGCCGGGAGCACTGAGGAAATAAAGATTAGGCTTTCATCGCTTTGATAAGGATTCTGACTAAGAAAGTCTCAGAAAGTCTATCTCCCAAGAGTCCGTCGTTGGGAGTTTAGTCTTTTTTTTTTCCTTTTTTTTTATTGCTTTCTTGCTATTAGGGAATGAAATGAAGTCATCCAACTGGTTCTTTAAGATGTATATATGTATTATGTATGTATATATACAGTAGATGCATTTATATATGCATGTATATATGTATTATGTATGTATACATATAGTATATATATATATTATATATAGATAGATAGATAGATAACATATACCGTTTATATATATATATATATATATATATATATATATATATATATATATATATATATATATATATATATATATATATATATATATATATATATATATATATATATATATATATATATATGTATATATATATATATATATATATATATATATATATATATATATATATATATATATATATATATATATATATATGGGATGGAGAGCTTTTGACAAATAAAATGAGATTATGAAAAATAAAATGCCAATTTCTCTAAAACGAAACGTATTTAGTGAGATAATCCTACCAGTGTTAACTTATACATTAGAAACTTGGAGCCTTTCTAAAGCCTTAGAACATAAGCTAGTTACAACTCAAAGAGCTATGGAAAGAATAATGATTGGAATATATACATATATATATATATATATATATATATATATATATATATATATATATATATATATATATATATACATATATATATATATATATGTGTGTATGTATGTAAATATATATATATATATATATACATATATATATATATTTATATGTATGTATGTAAATATATATATACATATATATATATATATATATATATATATATATATATATATATATATATATATATATATATATATATATATATATATATATATATATATATATATATATATATATATATATATATATATACGATGTAACGAGAACTGAGAGGGGAAATACTCATCTCTACGCGGGTATCAATTGTTCCTGAATAATGTTTGATGCCCTCATCTTTTTCCCCTCTTTCTCTCAAAACATCTGGATAAACTTTCACATTCCTGCAAAGTCGACAGATTTCAGACCCAAACAGCTGGCGCTTCGTTCGCCATCTGCGTATGTACGAAAATTTCTTTCAACATCTTTTTTCAAGCAAAGTTGAATGTGGACTCCGACAGTCCCCAGTTAAGTTCTCTCGATGTTGTGAATGTGAATTGTTCTCTGAAGATCAGCATTCATTGGATGAACATTAGCAACTGTTACCATCATGCTTCTTGCCAGACATTCAAGTCTTTCTTCTTCATTACTTTTTTCGCAACTTACAACTTCTCATCCTTCGAGAGGCAAAAAGGTTTGTCGCTTCCTGTGGAATTACTCTCCCACGCTCTCTTCCAAGTCTCCCACTCTCTCTTCCATCCTCCTCCGTATCGTTTTGCATAAAACTTCCAGTACTGAAATTATATCTTGTTGAAAAGTTCATCATTAAACATCCATCGCTATTTCTAGAGATACAAGAAGAAAATATTCTAAGTCTGCTACGAATATTAAATGGTGGATTTTCATTTATCAAGTTGTCCTAGCTTTGCTGTTCTAAAAGTCTCTCTCTCTCTCTCTCTCTCTCTCTCTCTCTCTCTCTCTCTCTCTCTCTCTCTCTCTCTCTCTCTCTCTCTCTCTGTAGCTTTTCGTATAATGTAGCTATCATAACTGGAGAGTATGACAAAAGTACGAGGAGCATTCAGTATTATTATTATTATTATCATTATTATTATTATTATTATTATTGTTACTATTATTATTATTTTTATTATTGTTATTATTACTAGCTAAGCCACATCCGTAGTTGGAGAAGTAGGATGCTATAAGCCCAAGGGCTCCTTTAGGGAAACACAGCTCACTGAGGAAAGTAAATAAGGAAATGAATAATGTACATGAGAAGTCATGAATAGTAAAGATAAAATATGTTAAGATCAGTAACAACGTTAAAATAGATCTTTCATATATAAACTATGAAGAGAGAGACTTATGTCAGTCTGTTCGACATGAAAACATCACTGAACTATGGACTGCAGAAGGTATATAGCCAAAATAAATATAAAGAATATTCATTAACAGAATAAACTTCATGCATTTTTACAAAAGAATAGAAAAGGTTTAAAGGCCGCTCATGAATGGCAGAGGCAAAGGACGGGGACATTGCCCTATCAAGGAGGACAATACCCTATGATTAGCGCCCAAGCCCTCTCTCCACCCAAGCTAGGGCCAAGGTGGGCCAGGCAATGTCTGCTGATGACTCAGCAGATAGACTATAGACTCCCCCAAACCCCCATCCTTAGCTGACATGGATGGTGAGCTTACAGCGACCAAAGGAACTAACGACTTTGAGTGGAACTCGTCGAACCCTAGTCTGGCAATCACCAGGCAAGGATGCTTCCACCAGGCCACCGCAAGGGTGGTGAGAATAGCAATCCTCGTGGATTGTAGCTGCAATTAGAAGCGGTCATAAGAAGAAAAGATGATAAGAATAAGGAAACGAAAGGGGTCAGGGACGTGGAACGATAAAAGCTGATGAAATGTTCCGGGAGTCTGAGACAAAGTGGATGAAAAGAGATTTGGCGATACAAATGGCTTTTATGAGAGCAGTTCCAGAGGGAAATGCGATGACGTAAAGAGTTTAGTTAATAGCCTTCGCTTTGGTTAGCTTAGCTCTAGTGAGACATGATAGGAACTGTTTCGTAGGTGGTTGGGAAATGGGGGGAGGATCACAGGAAAGAGCGATGGAATGGTTGATGGTGTACCTGCAGATTGATGATGATTGATAAGCCGATGATAGATAGATAGGGAGAAGAATAATGCGCTAAAGAGGGAATAGTTATGAGTAGCATACCCCTGGATGTTTTAGTAAAGGAATGAGAAACAAAGAATGATATATAAGAAAAAGAATAAGGTGCTGGAAAGGGGATAGTTATGGTTAACATACACCTTGATGTTTTAGTAAATGAAGGAAAAGCAAAGAATGATAGACAAGGAAAAAAATAATGTGCTGGAAAGGGAATAGTCATGGCTAACATACCCCTTGATGTTTTAGTAAATAAAGGAGAAAAAAAGAATGATAGACAGGGAGAAGAATAATGTGTTGGAAAGGGAATAATTATGGCTAACATACACCTTGATGTTTTAGTAAATGAGGGAGAAACAAAGAATGATAGACAAGGAAAAGAATAATGTGCTGGAAAAGGAATAGTTATGGCTAACATACCCCTCGATGTTGTAGTAAATAAAGGAGAAACAAAGAATGATAGACAAGGAAAATAATATTGTGCTGGAAAGGGAATAGTCATAGCTAGCATACTCCTCGATGTTTTAGTAAACGAAGGAGAAACAAAGAGTGATAGACAAGGAAAAGAATTATGTGTTGGAAAGTGGAATAGTTATGGCTAACATACTCCTCGATGTTTTAGTAAAGGAATGATAAAAACAGAATTATATATAAGGAAAAAAATAATGTACTGGAAAGGGAATAGTTATGGTTGACATACACCTCCATGTTTTAGTAAATGAAGGAGAAACAAAGAATGATAGACAAGGAAAAGATTAATGTGCCGAAATGGGAATAGTTATGGCTAACATACCCCTCGATGTTTTAGTAAAGGAATGATAAACAAAGAATGATAGACAAAGAAAAGAATAATGTGCTGGAAAGGGAATAGTTATGATTAACTTACACGTCCATGTTTTAGTAAATGAAGGAAAAGCAAAGAATGATACACAGGGAGAAGAATAATGTGCGGGAAAGAGAATAGTTATGGCTAACATACCCCCCGATGTTTTAGTAAAGGAAGGAGAAACAAAGGATAATAGATAGGGAGAAGAATAATGCACTGAAAAGGGAATCGTTATGGCTAACATACCTCTGGATGTTTTAGTAAATGAAGGAGAAACAAAGAATTATAGACAGGGAGAAGAATAGTGTGCTGGAAAGGGAATAGTTATGGCTAACATACCCCTCGATGTTTTAGTAAATGAAGGAGAAACAAAGAATGATATATAAGGAGAAGAATAATGTGCTGGAAACGGAGTAGCTATGGCTAACATACCCCTCGATGTTTTAGTAAATGAAGAAGAAACAAAGAATGATAAATAAGGAAAAGAATAATGTGCTTGCAAGGGAATAGTTATGGTTAACATACACCTCCATGTTTTAGTAAATGAAGGAAAAACAAAGAATCATAGCCAGTTATAAGAATAATGTGCTGGAAAGGGAGCCATTGGGCTTATAGAATCTTGCTTTTTGAACTAGGGTTATAGCTTAGCTTGTAGTAATAATAATAATAATAATAATAATAATAATAATAATAATAATAATAATAATAATAAAAATTGGCTCAACGAATTTGTTTTACAGGCAGCATTGCCAACAGTTTCTCTGTGGGTAAACACAGAATTACCTGCTACAATGTACAGCTGTTAAATGTCTCCTGAGGTTCCTTTAAAGTGTACTGGAATTGATTAAGCCAACTGTCCCCATATACATATGGGTAAACTGGAGGAGGATAGAGTGGTAGCTGTGAGTTCCACTTCCTTGTCCCATGTTTACTCTTAGGTGCAAACACTATACTATATTTTTATTATGAGGTGCAATTGCACTGATTCTCAGGGGTGCCCTTTTAGCTCGGAAAAGTTTCCTACTAGCTGATTGGATAGAATTATCTTGTCCATCGAATCATCTAGCAGGAAACTTTTCCGAGCTAAAAGGGCACCCCTGCGAATCAGTGCAAATTCTTGTCCAACCAATCAGCTAGCATGAAACTTTTCCGAATTAAAAGGGGCCCCCAGCGAGTCAGTGCAGATTCTTGTCCAACCAATCAGCTAGCAGGAAACTTTTCCGAGTTAAAAGGGCACCCCTGCGAGTCAGTGCAAATGCGCCTCATTAAAAAAAAAATGAGTATAGCGTTTGCACCTAAGAGTGAGCATGGAACAAGGAAGATATTTTTAGTACAGGTATACTGAGAATATCTTTAGTTCTGAAAGATGGCTGCTTGTTAGAACTCTTGCGTTAGCTTCAAGATTGTGTGTGCCTAATGTAATTTGTTTAGAATAAAACTTCAAAAGTTTCAGATTTACAAATTGTTTACGTATGGTATGTGTGAGATGCTCTCTCTCTCTCTCTCTCTCTCTCTCTCTCTCTCTCTCTCTCTCTCTCTCTCTCTCTCTCTCTCTCTCTCTCTCTAATCCTGTTTCCTTTCGCAAAAAATCGTCATCATAGATCGCACGATATTTTTCATAGTCTTCAATAAAAAGTCTCCCCTTAAACTTTTCCTCGATTCCTCCAGCAAAGATCCATCATCCATAACCTCACCCCCCCCCCCCTTCCTTCCTTCCTTCCTCCTCTCCCCTTGGACAATTTCCTACCCCCCTCCTCATCCTCTCTTTCCTCCTCCTTTGTCAAAACTCAAGCTTTTCCATTGACAGTGCAGAAAGTTAGAAAACTTGAAATTAAAAATAGTCGCCTTATTACCTGTGTTGATTCCGTCCATCGCTAAAAAGGAGGCAAAGGAAAGAGTCAAGTGAGTGTCGCCAAAGAGGAGGAGGAATGAGTTAAGCGAGTGTCACCAAATAGGAGGAATGCGTCATGCGAGTGTCGCCAAATAGATGGAAGAATGCATCATGCGAGTGTTGCCAAAGAGGGGAAGGAATGAGTTAAGCGAGTATCACCAAAGAGGAAAATGAATGAGTCAAGTGAGTGTCGCCAAAGAGGACGGGGAATGGGTTAAGTCTTCTTCTTCCCCACTGTTATCCCTGATGCGTGCTCTCTAATGCCTTCTATCAAAGGCATCCTCTTCCACCAAACCTCTTCTCTCCATATCATCAATTACCTTATCTCCCCATCTAGTTCTCTGCCTTCCTCTTGATCTTCTCCCCCTAACAAGTGCCTCCCAAGCCTTCCTCACTCCCTCCCCACCATCCATCCTCAACAGGTGCCCACACCATCTCAGTCATGACACTCTTATCATGTCTGTAATCTTTACTACACCTGTCATTCTTATTTCATTTTTTTTCCAATCTTTCAAGCAATGATATTCCCATAATCCACCTTAGAATTCTCATCTCTGCCCTCTCAAGCTTTGCTTCCTGTTATTGTCTTAAAGCCCAAGATTCTGATCCATATATTAGCACTGGTCTTATTACTGTACTGTAGATCTTGACTTTTACCTTAATTAGCATTTTATTATCACATACCACTCATGCTACCTTCCTCCACTTCCCCCATGTTGCTTTTATTCTATTCTCAACTTCAGAGTCACATCCTCCGTCTTGACACATAGTAGCTCCCTAGTATAGAGATTATAAATAGTTCTACCTGTTTTATAAATGTGCCTCTACTTTCATGAATAGCTATCCTGTCCTTACCTTCCTTACTGGTCACCATAGCTTGTTTTATCCATATTTACCCTCAAGCCATCCTTTTCCCAAGTCTCTTGCCATTTTACCACCCTTCTCTGTAATTCTTCCTCATTTTCAGCAATAATCACCAAATCTACAAATAGCAACTCGCACAACTCCTCATTTCTGATCTCTTCACTTTACTCATCCAAGACCAACACAAATGAAAACGGGCTTAATGCTGACCCCTTGTGTAATCCAACACTAACTTCAAGGGTTTCTGTTTCTCCATCAGCTCTTATTACTTTTGTTATTGTTCTTTTTATATCATCTTTACCATTCTAACCAACTTCTCTAACACTTTCCTCTTCCTCAAGAACCAAAATATCACTTCTCTTGGTGTTCTATCATAAGCTTTCTCTAAATCTACAAAAGCACAGAAGAGCTTTTGGTTTCCCTCTAGTCTCTTTTCCTGTAACTGCCTTACTATAAAGAGGGCATCCACAGTCGCCAAATACGAGGGGGAATGAGTTGGGCAAGTGTGGCCAAATAGGAGGAGGAAACCATCATGCAAATGTCCCCAAAGAGGAGTAGGAAGGAGTTAAGAGAGTGTTGCCAAAGAGGAGTAGGAATGAGTTAAGCAAGTGTCGCCAATAGGAGGAGGAATACGTCATGCAGTTGTCGCCATATAGGAGGAGGAATGCGTCATGCTATTGTCGTCAAAGAGGAGTATGAAGGAGTTAAGCAAGTGTTACCAAAAATTAGTACCAAAAAAAGGAGTAGGAATTAGTTAAGTGAGTGTAGCCAAAGAGGAGTAGGAATGAGTCAAGTAAGTGTCGCCAAAGAGGAGGATGAATGAGTCAAGCGAGTGTCATTAAAAAGAAGGAATGAGTTAACTGACTGCTGCCAAATAAGAGGAGGAATGAGGTGAGCAAGTGTCGCCAAATAGGAGCAGGTATGAGTTAATGGAGTGCTGCCAAATAAGAGGAGAAATGAGTTAAGCGAGTGTCACCAAAGAGGAGGAAAGAGGTAAGAGTGTCGCCAAAGAGGAATAGGAATGAGTTAAGTAAGTGATATCAATGAAAATGAGATTGAAAAAGTCAGGTGAGTATCCCCAAAGAGTGGAAGGAAAAAGTTAAGCGAGTATCCTAAAAAGGGATGGGAAGGAAAGATTCAAACAAGTACCGCCAAAGAACTGGATGAAGGAGTCAAGCGAATATCTAGGATGTAGTCCAATAAGATCCTCCTATTTATTTCTGAGGTCATCAGTAAAGTCGCCGCAAAGATTCTGGGTTAAATAAGCCCCACACCTTGATAACGTCATAGCCAATCATGTTTCCCGTGTTATAGTTTGAAATTTGTAAAGGGATGTATTGTGACTGCTGTTATATACGTGGCCAACTCCCCACTCTGCACCTTGTCAGTCGTCCCCCTTCGTCCCTTCCTCAAGTGGTAATTTATTAAATTCTCATGGTTTTCTCTCTTTACTTTTCGTTTAGATGAAAAAGATGAATTTTAGTGTTGGGCTCTGGTGAGTCCCTTTGTCTCTTTTTCATTATTAAATGGTGATTAACGATAAGTAAATATTGAAATTGTGGTTTTGGATTATTCAGCTCCTATTACGACTTTTGTAAAGATTTTAATTGAAGATGAAACCGAACTTCAATGTTTAGTTTGTATTATAAATGTCTTTGCAGCCGTTGATCGTTTTAGTAGTTTTTATTGCTGTCTTGTAGTAGGTCATCTTTTTAATCCTGCAGCATTTATTATCAAATTAATTCTTCTAAATGTTCAATCAGAAAATTGGAACTTAATTAAAATCAACAGGAAAGTCTTGATAGAAATACATTGTGATAATGTAAGCTTTTTACTTGATAAAACTCATAAGTCAGTTACTAAAATAACAAATTATTATGTACCATTTTTCCTTCTTTCCTTGATTTTTGACTGATATCAACTGTTACTTAGCCCGATAACAGGGTCACTTATATTCCCAAAAAGGTAAAGATCTAAATTGTCTTGCCACCTTGCTGTTGAAATACGAAATTTTAGTTCAAATCTATCGCTATATCTTATAATACAAAAATATGGCCTGGTGGGAGCATCCTCGCCGGGTGATTCCCAGAGTGGGGTTCGAGTCCCGCTCAAACTCGTTAGTTTCTTTGGTTGCTGCAATCTCACCATCCTTGTGAGCTAAGGATGGGGCTTTGGGGAGCCTATAGATCTATCTGCTGAGTCATCAGCAGCCATTGCTTGGCCCTCCTTTGTTCTAGCTTGGGTGGAGATGGGCCTTGGCCGCTGATCATGTATGATATGGTCAGTCTCTTGGGAATTGTCCTGCTTGATAGGGCAATGTCACTGTCCCTTGCCTCTGCCATTCATGATCGGGCTTTAAGACTTTAATTTCAGATAATGTAAACAAGTGATTGTTATAAAATATATGAGATGTTTGTGTCATTCATGGATCTATAAAAGTCTTATGACGCAAGATAATTATATATATATATATATATATATATATATATATATATATATATATATATATATATATATATATATATATATATAGTATCTATCTATCTATCTATTATTTATCTATCTATCTATATAAATATATATTATGTATATATATAATATATATATACATATATATATATATATATATATATATATATATATATATATATATATATATATATATATATATATATATATATATACTGTATATATAAAACAAAGAGCCAACCGTCTCTCCCTCCTATCCCAGGTACTTTTTGCCGGCCAGCTGGCCAAAAGTTAATTGTGTGGAGCGAGTTAACTTTGGAAACTCCCCCGCAAAACACGAGAACAGAAGAAGAGGGAAAAATGGATTTTTATATTGTTTTAGCAGATTTGCTTAAGAGCACAAAGTTCTAACAAGATTCCTGTTTTGAGAGAAGAATCTGTCCAGAGAGAAAAACGAAGAGGAAAAATACACTTATATATATATATATATATATATATATATATATATATATATATATATATATATATATATATATATGTATATATATATATATATATATATATATATATATATATATATATATATATATACACACATATATATATATATATACATATATATATATATATATATATATATATATATATATATATATATATATATATATATATATATATTATATTATATATATATATATAATATATATATATATATATATATATATATATATATATATATATATATATATATATATATATATATATATATATATATATATATATATATATATATATATATATACGTGTATTTGAATTAATTCAATTATTTATTTTCTTTATTCGTGTGGTTATTCGTTTGTTTGTTTGTTTCCCAGCAATAAAAAGGAAAGAAATATTCAAAAATTCAAATATTGTCAAAACTTACCTGTAAACTTTGAAACGGCCTCTTGAATTGAACGAAACCATTATTTAGAAGGGAATTAATGTATGATTCAGAACCGAATCCTTTCTCTCAATTATGTGAAAATATTTTCTTTAATATGAATCCAAATAAATGCACAGCCCATTTCTGAGTGACCTATTTTCAAAGACTATCTGAATATGTGTAATCTGAAAGCAAGGAATTTCCAGTTTTATATTTGAAATCGGATACACTTTGTATAGCTTAAGTTGAAAAATAGACAACTAGAGGATCACTCAGTAGAGCGCAGACCTCCGCCACGGCAGCTTATATATCGACCTTGACCTTAGACCTTAACATGTATTTATTGGCTTGGATTTTCATACACTCAAATATGAACCAAGTTTGAAGTGTCTGTGACAACGATGTCCAAATTTGCGTGATATGGACGTTTTGCTTGATCGTAACCTAGACCCTCCAAAATTTAATAATTTCCAGCTTTTTACGCAAGTTAATCTCTTCAAGTTTCATTACGATTAAAAATGTGGCAAGGAAGCTGTGCACAAACAAACACACAAACAAACAAACACACACAAGCACACAAACAAACACACAACTTCGCTTTCGGAGGTAATAACTTTATCATAGAAATATTGGTAAAATTTCTTGTGCTTTTTTAAAATCCTAATCGTCCAAGAACCTTAACTTAATCTTCTTTTCTAGAAAAAAGAATTGTATCATTGGACATAAACTTACCTTCGCGTCCATTTTGTTGATAACCTCGCTGTTGTACAGCTGGACACAGAAATTCCTGGTTCACCTGACTCTGAGGAAGTGCTCCCCGTTACACCTATACTGAGCTAGAAGTAACCAAATTAGGCCCATTTGCACTGACTTGTAGGGGTGCCCTTTTAGCTCGGAAAAGTTTTCTACTATCTGATTGGTTAGAATTATTTTGTCCAACAAATGAGCTATTAGGAAACTTTTCCGAGCTAAAAGGGCGCCCCTGCGAGTCCGTGCAAGTGAGCCTCATTAAAGAAAATTGAGTATAGCTGTTTGGTTGCCAACAGCGCAATAAGAGTATGACAGGGCGAACTTCCGCAGAGTGAGGTACACCAGGAATTCCTGTATCCAACTGTACACCAGGGAAGTTATCAACAAATGGGACGTGAAGGTAACTTTATGCCCAATGATACAATTGAGCTATGAATTTCTGTACCCAGCTGTACATAAACTTAATCCCGTTAGCTTCAACGCTCTACTCCATTTGAATGCATGAACTTTCTACCATTGCTATTAGATAATTACTGTCTCATTTGCATTCCATGGCAGCTTTTGAGGGGAATTGGGGGAGGGGTCATGAATCTAGGTAATTTGCAGTAAATGTTTGTTAAAACGAACTATATTTAGGTTAATTAAGAGCTAATACACCCTGTAGCTCTTAAGCATGAATTACAGGGGGATAATTATGAAGTATTTTTAGCCCTTCCTGATAAATAGAATTTAAATACTGAAAGCATCAAGGAAGTAGAATATACACTCATTGCCTGATGAAATGATAGATGCCAATTTAATTTTTAATCTATTTTGGGGGGTTTTAAATCAAGTGCGTATTATGTCACATAATACATCAGATTTACGTGAAAGTAAGGTTTAGAAAATTAAGTAAAATCACTATATAGACTGACGAAGAAGGATTTGGAATACTAAGTGATTATACCAAAAAGGAGTAGGAAGAGAAAACGAATAAATATGATATATAGAGATTGGCAAAGAAAGGAATACAACTAAATTTAATGAAAAAATGAAATAGGAGCAATATAGAGAGAAAAATTGGCAAAGACTACAAGAATAATATGGAATAATGGCCAAGAGGAAGGGAAGAGAAAAAAATCAAGAGGAAACTAGGAAAAGGAAAACGATGAGAGAGAGAAGAGTAAACACGAGCAAATGGAGGGAGAGAGAGAGAGAAAGATAAATGATAGTAAGGGGTAAAGAACGAAAGACTCAGAAAACATGGAAGGGTAGGAAAAGGAGAAAAGATAGGAAAGAGAAAAGCGAAGAGAAGGGGAACTGTTTTAAATCCAGTATTGATTCCTTCACATGTGAGTGGTTATGAAGGCACTGTAATATCCCCCCCCCCCACCCTTCCCTCAATCACCCCTTCACCCACCCCACCCCACCACCCCCACCCCCCACCCCTTCCCCTCCACTTATACAAGGAACGAAAATTCATGGAAGATGAAATAGATAAATAGATAAATTTTGGAGCATGAAATGGCTTGAGCCGTCTTTTCCGCTTCGTTGCAAAGTCATTCGAAGATCAAACGTTATCTAAACATAAGAATTAAATGTTATCTAAACATAGGAATTAAACATTATCTAAACAATTTATCGTTTCCTAAACATGAAAATGTAATGTTATCTAAACATGGAAATTATACTTATCTAAACATAGGAATTAAACATTATCTAAACAAATTATCGTTTCCTAAACGTGAAAATGTAATGTTATCTAAACATGGAAATTATACTTTTCTAAATATGGGAATTAAACGCTGTCCAAACTTAAGAATTAAACGTTATCGAAACATAGAAATTAAACATTATCTAAACAAGAAAATTAAACGTTATCTAAACATAGAAATTATAGGTTATCTAAACATAAGTATTAAACGTTATCTGAACATAAAAATTAAATATTATCTAAACAATTTATCGTTTTATAAATATGAAAATGAAACGTTATCTAAACATAGAAATTAAACATGAATATTAAACGTTTCTAAACATAAAAATTAAACGGTATCCAAACAGAAATTAAACGTTATCCAAACATATGAATTAAACGTTTTCTAAACAATTTATCGTTTTCTAAACATAAAAATGAAACGTTATCTAAACATGGAAATTAAACGTTATTAAAGCATAGAAATAACAATTATCAACATGGAAATTAAACGTTATATAATCATAGAAATTAAACGTTATCTAAACATAGAAGTTAAATGTTATCAAAACATAGAAATTGAACGTTATCTAAACATGAAAATTAAGCATTATCCAAGCACAAAAATTAAATGATTTCTAAACAATTTATCGTTTTCTAAACATGAAAATGAAACGTTATCTAAACATGGAAATTAAGCGTTATCCATACATAAAGAAATTAAACATTATCTAAACATAGAAATTAAACATCTAAACATAGAAGTTAAACGTTATCCAAAAATACAAATTAAACATTATCTAAACAAAGAAATTAAACGTTATCCAAACAGAATTTAAACGTTATCCAAAAATATAAATTTAAAACAATTTACCGTTTTCTAAACTTGAAAATGAAATTTTATTTAAACATGGAAATTAAACGTTATCAAAACATAGAAATTAAACATCTAAACATAGAAATTAAACGTTATCTAAACAGAAATTAAACGTTATCTATACATAGAAATTAAATGGTATCCAAACATAGAATTTAAACGTTATCTAAACATTAGAATTAAATGGTATCCAAACATAGAATTTAAACGTTATCTAAACATTAGAATTAAAGTTATTCAAAGATAGAAATTAAATGTTATCTAAGCATGAAAATTAAACGATTTTTATCCAAAAATTAATCGTTTTCTAAACATGAAAATTAAACGATATCTAGAAATGGAAATTAAACGTTATCCAAACATAGAAATTAAACGTTATCTAAACATTAGAATTAAAGTTATCCAAAAATAGAAATTAAATGTTATCTAAGCATGAAAATTAATCGATTTTTATCCAAAAATTAATCGTTTTCTAAACATGAAAATTAAACGATATCTAGACATAGAAATTAAACATTATCCAAACTTAGAAATTAAACGTTATCTAAACATTAGAATTAAAGTTATCCATACATAAAAATTAGATTTTATCTAAACATATAAATTAGACGTTTTCTAAACAAGAAAATTAAGCGTTATCTAAACAGAAATTAAACGTGAATATTAAACGATATCTAAACATAAATATCAAGCGTTATCTAAACATAAGAATTAAACGTTATCCAAACATAGAAATTAAACGTTATCTAAACATGGAAAGTAATCGTTATCCAAACATAAAAATTATACGTTTTCTAAACAAAAATGTAGCGTTTTCTAAACATGAAAATTAAACGTGATCTAAACCTGGAAATTAAATGTTATCCAAACATAAAAATTAAACGTTATCTAAACATAAGAACAACCAAAATCAAAACGTGTCTAAACATATTGTATATATCAAACGTTTTCCAAAAATAATAAAGTAAACATTATCTAAACATGAAAATTAAATGTCATATAAACTTGAACATTAAACGTTAATCTAAACATAATGATACGAAAAGGAACACATCTCATTACTGGTTCCTGTGCAGATACCAGATACATCCATCACTGGCAGGTTACGAGGAAAGCAAGCTAAACAGACTAAGTTATTGTTATTGTGGAGAGAGAGAGAGAGAGAGAGAGAGAGAGAGAGAGAGAGAGAGAGAGAGAGAGAGAGAGAGAGAGAGAGACATTGCCATTATTACTCACAAGTGTATGTGCCCCGTCACAAATTGACCGGTAAACTTTTAGATATATATCTCCAGAGGTTAATAAACGCGTTAGAAATGTTGAGAGAGAGAGAGAGAGAGAGAGAGAGAGAGAGAGAGAGAGAGAGAGAGAGATGATCAGCACATGTCCATTATTACTTATTAGTAAAAAACATAGAAATGTTAAACTCATCTGATTAAAATTCATATTATTTTGTATCTTTGCATTAAACTCTTTTTCAAGTGAGTGTGTATTGTCTTTTAAAGTCTTCTTGTCTGCCTGGCTGTTCAAAGGCTTTTAAAGGTTTAAAGTCCACTCATGAATGGCAGAGGCAAGGGACAGTGACATTGCCCTGCCAAACAGGACAATGCCCTAGAGACTGACCATATACAGTATACATATGGTCAGCGCCCAAGCCCCCTCTCTACCCAAGTTAGGACCAAGGAGGGCCAGGCAATGGCTGCTGATGACTCAGCAGATAGACCTGTAGGCTCCCCAAAATCCCCCATCCTTAGCTCACAATGATAGTGAAGTTGCAGCGACCAAAGAAACTAACGAGTTTTAGCGGTACTTGAACCCCAGTCTGGCGTTCACCAGTCAAGGACGTTACCACATCAGCCACATCGGTATTCTCCCAAGAACCAAATATTATAATGGCATGACGCTTAAACCTCTGCCTCGGCAAATGTATTCGGGGGACTTTGTATCCATACCATTAGTTGTACTGCAAAAATACAACGCTCTGAGGAGAATCCAAGTACTCTATTTCACGTTGGAAAACACATTAAGAAAGACATTAAATTAATCTCTGCCATTATTTCTTATATGCTCTCTGTATACTCTCTGATGTGTTTTGTAGTTTGGTTGAATTATTTATAAGGTTTATAGCTTTTATATTTTTGACTTTTCTATTTTTGTAGAACTAACTTTATGGTTTTTATTTTCTTAAAATTTTAAAACACAATCTTTCCAGGCAGATAGTATACACAAAGCTGCATTTTCGTACAATATTTTTGTTTTTCCGAAAGCATTTTCCAATCCATAATACCGTGATCAAGTCCAACTTTTCACTGTTCGTAATAATTTCTATTCGTGAACAGGTTAAAATGCATTAATAAAAATCATCATCGAATTAGATTTTAAAAACAATGATATAGTGAGTCTTAAAACAACAAAGAGCAGTTTATTTTTATACTGATGGTATTTACGAATAAGAAATATAAAATTAAGCACTAATTTTGGCAAATTAATTAATGCAGATAAATAGGAACATTAGCATTTTTAAATGAACAAACCTGTCAGGTAGGAAAGTGTGTGAAGCAAATACGACCCCTATCTCTCTCTCTCTCTCTCTCTCTCTCTCTCTCTCTCTCTCTCTCTCTCTCTCTCTCTCTCTCTCTCTCTCTCTCCCTGCCATATAGAAGATTCAAATATCAATTTGCCTTTAATTCATTTCGTTTGTTTGGTTATTGAAAACATCGCGTAATTTTGTTTTCATTCATTTCTGTTACCCTTCTAAAGGGGAGAATAAATGTATTTATAGTTTGTAATGTATTTTGCTTGCCGTGTTTTTTACAGCATGTGATGTAGTATGTAATTTCTATTTCGCCTTTTGATAACATGATATCGTTGTCATTTGATACGGAAACAACAATTAAACATTGGATTTCAATCATATATCTTTATTTTATATTTTAACACCACCTCTTCAAGTTAATTTCAAATTTCTACTGTAGAATTTCTCCATGACTTTGTTATTCATAAATAACGACTTATTATTATTATTATTATTATTATTATTATTATTATTATTATTATTATTATTATTATTATCATTATTATTATTCGCAAAGCTACAACCGTAGTTGGAAAAGCAGGATGCTATAAGCCCAGGGGCCCCAACAGGGAAAATAGCCCAGTGAGGAAAGGAAACAAGAAAAAATGTATTATTTTAAGAAAAGTAACATTGAAATAAATATTTCCTGTATAAAATGTAAAAAACTTTAACAAAACAAGAAGAAGAGAAACTAGATAGAATAGTGTGCGAGAGTGACCCTCGAGCAAGAGAACTCTAACCCAAGACAGTGGAAGACCATGGTACCCAAGACTAGAGAATAATGGTTTGATTTTGGAGTGTTCTTTTCCTTGGTGAGCTGTTACCATAGCTAAAGATTCTCTTCTACCCTTGCCAAGAGGAAAGTAGCCACTGGACAATGACATTGCAGTAGTGAACCCCTTGGGTGAAGAAGAATAGTTTGGTCATGTCAGTGTTATCAGGTGTATGAGGACAAAGGAGAAGCTATAAAGAATATGCCAGACTATTCAGTGTACGAGTAGGCAATGTTGTAATGTTGTTACTGTTCTTAGAATATTTTATTTTATTTGTTCATCACTTCTCATATAGTTTATTTATTTCCATATTTCCTTTCCTCACTGATCTATTTTTCTCTGATGGAGACCTTGGGCTTATAGCATCCTTCTTCTACAACTAGTGTTGTAGCTTACCTTGTAATAATAATAATAATAACAATAATAATAATAACACAAGGAATGCATGTCCTGATATCGTGATGGTAATGCCGGTTGCGATTTAATAAGTTAAAGAACTCCAGTTCTGACTTAGTAACCCAAAGAACGCCAGTTCTGAATAGTAACATAAAGAATACTATTTCTGACTTAGTCTCTCAAAATATGCCGGCTCTGATAAGTACTTTAACTCAATGAAAACTGGTTCTGACTTAGTAACTCAGTGAAGACTGGTTCTGACATAGTATAACTCCTCAGAAGATACAACTTCTGGTTGTGATGGCCGATGTTGTAACGTCCCTGACTGATGAACGCCAGACTGGGGTTCGAGACCCGTTCAAACTCGTTAGTTCCTTTGGTCACTGCAACCTCACCATCCCTATGAGCTAAGGATCAGGGTGGGGCGTTTGGGGGATCCTACAGGTCTATCTGCTCAGCCATCAGCAGCAATTGCCTGGTCATCCTTGGTCCTAGCTTGGGTGGAGAGGGGGCTTTGGCGCTGATCATTTGTATATACGGTCAGTTCTAGGGCCCCTGCTTGATAGGGCAATGTCACCGTTCCTTGCCTCTGCCATTCATAAGCGGCCTTTAAACCTTTAAACTTATTTTAACATTAACTTTTTCTTCATCATCAAAAACCCTTGGTGGTGGCCATCATTGAACTCAGGCAGGATCTTCAATTGTGGCTTCCCTAAAAATCCTGGCCATTAAAGGGTCTCCCTTATCAGCTGATTAAAGGATCAGCTTTCCTATTTTTTGAAGCATTTTCTTAAGGTGGAGGAAGGCTTCCATTTACTCCATATAATGATTAGCTCCCGAGGTGGTCCCTTCGCCTCTATCTCTATAGGGTTGGTGTGCAAGGAAGGAGATTAGCCAGCGTTTGCTTTTTTACGTTGTTCTCGTATAGAGGGGGTATCATCATCACTATTATTATTATTATTATTATTATTATTATTATTATTATTATTATTATTATTATTATTATTATTATTATTATTATTATTACCTCCGCCAAGGAGGTTACAAAATCGAGTCTTTTTATTTATTTATTTGTCTCTAGCTTGAGGTTACACTAGGGTACACTATTCTATCTTATTTCTCTTCTTTTTGTTATGTTAAAGTTTTTGTAGTTTATATAGGAAATGTATATTTTGGTGTTGTTGCTGTTCTTAAAATATTTTATTTTTATTTGTGTCCTTTATTCACTGGGCTATTTTCCCTGTTTTAGCCCCTAGGTTTATAGCATCCTGCTTTTCCAACTAGGGTTATAGCTTAGCAAGTAATAATAATAATAATGATAATAATAATAATAATAATAATAATAATAATAATAATAATAATAATAAAAACTACTCGACGTCCTTGACGAAATTTCTACCACAGATAAATCTTAGGTCATGGACGACTCCATTAAATTTTGGAAATGATTTGAATCCGGATCCGGATTCGGATTCTAGATCTGGATTTGCATTTTTCACCATTATAAAGATAACGTTAAAACAAATTGGCGGATCCTTGATAAATTTCCACTACAGATAGATCTTAGGCCATGGAAGACTCCATTAATCTTTGATGGAGGTCAGAAATCACTGATTGCTCATGTTATTATTATTATTATTATTATTATTATTATTATTATTATTATTATCATTATTATTATTATTTTTATTATCATCATTATTATTATTATTGTATGCGGCCCGTCAAAAATGACCGAAAGAAATATTCATAGCAATGCACACACACGCACACACAGATTCAACTCTTCCCACCCTCTCCCCCCTTTCTGAACTACAACGTCTCTCACAAAGATATGACTACTCCCTCTCCCCCTACTCAACGAATGGGGAGAGAGCGAGTAGTTATACGTCTTACCGCTGCGCGTTCTTGGAAAGACATATATTTATATATATAGCCAGACACTTGCTCTTTATTATATAGAGGAGATTATTGTTATTAAAAGGTTGCTGTGGCCTGATTGGTAACGTCTCTGCCTGGTGTTTGCCAGTCAGGGGTTCGAGTCCCGCTCAGACTCGTTAGTGCCATTAGTATCTGCAACCTTACCATCCTTGTGAGCTAAGGTTGGGGGGTTTGGGGGAGCCTATAGGTCTATCTGCTGAGTCATCAGCAGCCACTGCCTGGCCCTCCCTGGTTCTAGCTTGGGTGGAGAGGACGCTTGGGCGCTGCTCATATAATATATGGTCAGTCCTGATTGCTAGGGCAATGTCACTGTCCCTTGCCTCTGCCATTCATGAGCGACCTTTAAACCATTAAATTAGCATCATCAATATTTCTGCAGCTATTATCATTATTATTATTATTATTATTATTATTATTATTATTATTATTATTATTATTATTATTATTATTATTATTATTATTATTATTATTTTTATTATTATTATTATTTGGGATGATTTCGATTACAAAGACGACAGATTGCCTTATCAGGAATGATTTTGTCTCGAGAGAGAGAGAGAGAGAGAGAGAGAGAGAGAGAGAGAGAGAGAGAGAGAGAGAGAGAGAGAATAGCCATTGAAACTAATGTGAATGGCCTGGAATCGTAAATTTCACACTCGGCAGTTCTCAGTAACTGGAATAGCTCTGCCATTATCACAGATCTCATTAATTGAAACCAGGGGAAACGACGTATAACATTGTTAGTGGATTAGGGCGGTTCGGGGGAGTAAATTTAAGGGAATGACCTTTCAATTGGTCCATTTTTCGCTAAAGGTCAATCAGAGTTTTTTGTCGATGGAGTCCGTGTTAGGTTGATAAATCATCAGGGAATGGAATTTCGAATGATACTTCAACTGTGAATGACGGTATAATTGTGGACGCTGGCTTTATGCCTCATTTTGATTATAGTATAAAATTAACTTTAGTGTTATTGATGGTAATTCGTTATTGTTGATGTCACAAACCTGATTTCAACGAGAGGGGCTCTCAGTAGAGCGCAGACCTCCACTGCGGTAGCTTATTTCTCGACCTTTTGCTCAACCTTGACCTTTGACCTTTGACCTTAACATGTATTAATCTGCGTGGATTTTCATACACTCAAATGTAAAGAAACCTCGTTCAATAAATCAGTGGTTATTTTGTATCTGAGCATCACGTTTCCCAGTGATTTTACGCACACTCAAATATGAACCAAGTTTGAAGTCTCTGTGACAACGATGTCCAAACTTATAGCTGATTACGTGAATTGGACATTTTGCTTGACCGTGACCTTGACCTTTGACATTAACATTCCAAAATTTAATCATTTCCAGATTTTTACATAACAGTTAATACCTGCAAGTTTTATTACTCTATGATTAAAATTGTGGTCAGGAAGCTGTTTAAAAACAAACACACAAACACACACAAACAAACACACAAAAAGGGTCGAAAACATAACCTCCTTTCAACTTTGTTGGCGGAGGTAATAAAACATAATCCGTTTTATGAAACGGAGGTGGACTAGTAAAGATGTATATCATGTGAGAAAAGGGATAGCTTTCCAGTAAGTTTTTCAAGTCCAGTGTTGTATTCATAGTGGATAAGATCACAGTATTTTCTTAGCAAGCATCTCTCTCTCTCTCTCTCTCTCTCTCTCTCTCTCTCTCTATCTCTCTCTCTCTCTCTCTCTCTCTCTCTCTCTCTCTATTGATTGCATAATAATTTAGTTTTGAAACTATTAGGAGCTGATGAATATTCGGCCACCCAAAATATATTTTAGAGAAATCTTAAGTTTACGACAGTTCCCAAAGAAGGAAAATATTTCTGTAACCGTGAAGCAGTATAGACACAAAACTTATATACAAATTGAAGTTACATGTTTGTGTTTGAGGGTAATGTTTTATTATCCATATGCATGAAGTTATTTCATGCAATTTTATGCAGTCTCCTTTTTTTAAACCATTTCAAATTTTTATTCTTTTACATTTTACCCACAACCCACAGTCACCCTTACCAACACTGAAAATTTAACCCACTCCACACTTGAAACCTTACCAATTCAACATTTCTAAAATTTTATCATTCCCTCTTTTAATGTTTCCTTGACTCTTCCTTTCTGGAAATTGACCCCTTCCCTCTTCAAGTTTTATCAGCTCTACCTTACTGGGACTTCATCCGTTCCCCTCTTAAAGTTTTATCATCTCTACCTTTCTGGGACTTCATTCCTTCCCCTCTTTTAAGTTTTATCAGCTCTACCTTTCTGGGACTTCATTCCTTCCCCTCTTTTAAGTTTTATCAGCTCTACCTTTCTGGGACTTCATCGCTACCCATCTTTGAATTTTATCATCTTTACCTTTTTAAGACTTCATCCCTTCCCTTCTTTAAGTTTTATCAGCTTTATCTTTCTGGGACTTCATCCCTTCCCCTCTTTAAGCTTTATCATCTCTTCCTTTTTGGGACTTCATCCCTTCCCCTCTTCAAGTTTTATCATCTTTATCTTTCTGGGACTTTATCCCTTCTCCTCTTTTAAGTTCTATCATCGCTACCTTTCTGGGACTTCATCCCTTCCCCTCTTTAAGCTTTATCATCTCCACCTTTCTGGGACTTCATCCCTTCCCTCTTTAAGTTTTATCATCCTTTCCTTTTTGGGACTTCATCCCTTCCCCTCTTCAAGTTTTATCAGTTCTACCTTTCTGGGACTTCATCCCTTCCCCTCTTTAAGTTTTATCATCTCTACCTTTCTGGGACTTCATCCCTTCCCCTATTTAAGCTTTATCATCTCTACCTTTCTGGGACTTCATCCCTTCCCCTATTTAAGTTTTATCATCTCCACCTTTCTGGGACTTCATCCCTTCCCTCCTTAAGTTTTATCAGCTCTACCTTACTGGGACTTCATCTCTTCCCCTCTTTAAGCTTTATCATCTCCACCTTTCTGGGACTTCATCCCTTCCCTCTTTAAGTTTTATCATCCTTTCCTTTTTGGGACTTCATCCCTTCCCCTCTTCAAGTTTTATCAGTTCTACCTTTCTGGGACTTCATCCCTTCCCCTCTTTAAGTTTTATCATCTCTACCTTTCTGGGACTTCATCCCTTCCCCTCTTTAAGCTTTATCATCTCTACCTTTCTGGGACTTCATCCCTTCCCCTATTTAAGTTTTATCATCTCCACCTTTCTGGGACTTCATCCCTTCCCTCCTTAAGTTTTATCAGCTCTACCTTACTGGGACTTCATCTCTTCCCCTCTTTATGTTTTATCATCTCCACCTTTCTGGGACTTTATCCCTTCTCCTCTTTTAAGTTCTATCATCGCTACCTTTCTGGGACTTCATCCCTTCCCCTCTTTAAGTTTTATCATCTTTATCTTTCTGGGACTTCATCCCTTCACTCTTTAAGTTTTATCAGTTCTACCTTTCTGGGACTTCATCCCCTCCCTTCTTTAAGTTTTATCATCTCTACCTTTCTGGGACTTCATCCCTTCCCTCTTTAAGTTTTATCATCTTTACCTTTTTGGAACTTCATCCCTACCTTCTTTACGTTTTATCATCTCTACCTTTCTGGGACTTCGTCCCTTCCCCTCTTTAAGTTTTATCAGCTCTACCTTTCTGGGACTTCGTCCCTTCCCCTCTTTAGGTTTTATCATCTTTACCTTTCTCGGACATCATCCCTTCCTTTCTTTAAGTTTCATCATCTCTACCTTTCTGGGACTTCATCCCTTCCCTTCTTTATGTTTTAATAGTTCTATCTTTCTAGGACTTCATGCCTTCCCTTCTGTAAGTTTTATCAGCTCTACCTTTCTGGGACTTCATCCCTTCCCCTCTTTAAGTTTTATCATCTCTACCTTTCTGGGACTTTATCCCTTCCTTTCTTTGAGTTTCATCATCTCTACCTTTCTTTGACTTCATCCCTTCCCCTCTTTAAATTTTATCATCTCTACCTTTCTGGGACTTCATCCCTTCCTTTCTTTAAGTTTTATCATCTCTACCTTTCTGGGACTTTATCCCTTCCTTTCTTGGAGTTTCATCATCTCTACCTTTCTTTGACTTCATCCCTTCCCCTCTTTAAATTTTATCATCTCTACCTTTCTGGGACTTCATCCCTTCCCCTCTTTAAGTTTTATCATCTCTACCTTTCTGGGACTTTATCCCTTCCTTTCTTTGAGTTTCATCATCTCTACCTTTCTTTGACTTCATCCCTTCCCCTTTTTAAATTTTATCAACTCTACCTTTCTGGGACTTCATCCCTTCCCCTCTTCAAGTTTTATCATCTTTGCCTTTCTGGGACTTCATCCCTTCCCTTCTTTTAAGTTTTATCATCTCTACCCTTCTTTGACTTCATCCTTTCCCCTCTTTAAGTTTTATCATCTTTACCTTTCTGGGACTTCATCCCTTCCCTTCTTTAAGTTTAATCATCTCTACCTTTCTAGGACTTCATCCCTTCCCCTCTTTCATTTCTATCATCTCTACCTTTCTGGGACTTCATCCTTTCCCCTCTTTAAGTTCTATCATCTCTACCTTTTTGGGACTTTATCCCTTCCCCTGTTTAAGTTTTATTATCTCTACCTTTCTGGGACTTCATCCCTTCCCTCCATTAAGTTTTATCATCTTTACCTTTCTGGGACTTCATCCCTTCCCTTCTTTAAGTTTAATCATCTCTACCTTTCTAGGACTTCATCCCTTCCCCTCTTTCATTTCTATCATCTCTACCTTTCTGGGACTTCATCCCTTCCCATCTTTAAGTTCTATCAGCTCTACCTTTCTGGGAGTTCATCCCTTCCCCTGTTTAAGTTTTATCATCTCTACCTTTCTGGGAGTTCATCCCTTCCCCTCATTTAAGTTTTATCAACTCTATCTTTCTGGGACTTCATCCTTTCCCCTCTTTAAGTTTTATCATCTTTTCCTTTCGGGGACTTCATCCCTTTCCCTCTTTAAGTTTTTTCAGTTCTACCTTTCTGGGACTTCATCCCTTCCCATCTTTAAGTTCTATCAGCTCTACCTTTTTGGGACTTCATCCCTTCCCCTGTTTAAGTTTTATCATCTCTACCTTTCTGGGAGTTCATCCCTTCCCCTCATTTAAGTTTTATCAACTCTATCTTTCTGGGACTTCATCCTTTCCCCTCTTTAAGTTTTATCATCTTTTCCTTTCGGGGACTTCATCCCTTTCCCTCTTTAAGTTTTTTCAGTTCTACCTTTCTGGGACTTCATCCTTTCCCCTCTTTAAGTTTTATCATCTTTACCTTTCTGGGATTTCATCCCTTCCCCTCTTTAAGTTCTTTAAGTTTTATAATCTCTACCTTTCTGGGACTTCATCCCTCCGCCTCTTTATGTTTTATTAGCTCTACCTTTCTGGAACTTTACCCCTTCCCCTCGTTAAGATTCACCCTCCCTTCTTTTCTGGGACTTTACCCCTTCCCTCTTTAAGATTTACCCTCCCTTCTTTTCTGGGACTTTACTCCTTCCCTTTTTTAAGTTTTACCATCTTTTCTTTTTTGAGACCTACCCCTCCCCTCTTTAAGATTTACCCTCCATTCTTTTGTTGAACTTTACCCCTTCCCTTCTTTAAGTTTTATCATCCCTTCTTTTTTGGGACTTTACTCCTCCCCTCTTTATGGTTTTACCAACCCTTCCTCTGTTTCAAGACTAAGCATCACCCATTTTTTTATTTTAATTCTGACTTAATTTTCTGAGTCGCGAAATCCCTAAATGAATTCGCATTTGAACAGACGTCCAAAAGGATACTTTGCAAAACATTTTGCAGAAGTAATTGCTGCGGGATAATTGCATTGCAGACGCGTGTGGGAAATTGATATTGGAGGAAGTCTGTTCATTCCAGGATCATTAATGACAAAGTTTTTTTGCATCATCAGAGTCGAGAGTGATTAATGGCTTTGAGAAAATTTAATTCTTCGTCTGGGAAATTAATTCGTTATCATTGGATCGTTCTTTTAGATTTTTTTTTTTCCAAGGGGTTCTGAGAGGTTCGGAAATCTTAAGGAGTTGAGAAGAGGAGTTCTATAAGGTAATTTAGATGGCTAATTTGCAACTTGAGAGAGTGAGAGAAAGGCGTTATGACTCTGAAGCCAGTATCTCGGTAATGGAAAGGTTTAGAAACTGATTCATTTTCTCTACCTTTGGTGATTCTGAAATTTGAGAGAGAGAGAGAGAGAGAGAGAGAGAGAGAGAGAGAGAGAGAGAGAGAGAGAGAGAGAGAGAGAGAGAGAGAGAGAGTTGGGTTTTCAGGTTCATTTATTAGTTAAATTTTATCGAATGAATCTTACTTACATCGTTATTGTAAACCTGGGTTTCTACAGTAGATTGCGGGGATGAAATGACACTATGATTGTCAAGGAAACTTTATATAGATATAGAAATAACTATAGGGGCACTCTGTAGAGCGCAGACCGCCGCAACAGCTTATTTCTCGACCTTTTTCTCGACCCTTTTCTTGACCTTGACCTTGAACTTTGACCTTTACAAGGTGTGAATTTTCAAACACTCAAGTATGAACCAATTTTGAAGTCTCTGCGACAACGATGTCCAAACTTATGGATGATTACGTGAATTGGACATTTTTCTTGACGGTGACCTTGACCTTCCAGAATTTAAGTATTTCCTGCTTTTTATATAACAGTTAATTCCTGCAAGTTTCATTACTCTTCGATTAGAATTGGGGCCACAAACAAACACACTCACAAACATACAAACAGGGGGTGAAACGTAACCTCCTTCCAACTTCCAACTTCGTTGGCGGAGGTAACTATATATCTTATTACTACGAATTTATTATAATCAAGTGTTTCCTTTTAGGTTACCAGCCATGTTAGTTATAGATTCATAAATCTGAGAAAGGACGGGACTCTATAGTGTGCCTTCATTTATAAAATTGAAGAATAAACAGCAATTTAGAGCGTAAATATTTATTCCTAAGTTTTTATAATATAAATTTTAAGTATACTAGGGAGTACTGTTTGGCGATTTGTATGCATTGAAAATTATATGTAATTAGACAATGTATTATTAATAAATTTTTTATCTATTTGCCTTTATATCAGTTCTTTTGGTAGTACTATATTCCAAGTTTACGTTAAAAGGGAAATCTGTTAGAATTTCTTTATAATGCTTGTGCTAAAATGAATGAAACAAGGAAATATTCTCAATGATTTGCAAGCTACCGACAATAATGGAGATGGCTCTTGCTAACATGAACAGTCCAATATATCATTATTTTCGACATAAGTTGCAGGTTTCCTCTTGATTTGTTTCAAATTTTCAATTAATGTACCATTAATTGAAAATTTTCAAACAATAACGATTTAAGCTGAGGTAAATCTGATTAACATGACACTTTTTCCTAACCTCGAAGTTTATTAGAATTTTTTTTTTCTTTTTTTTAAATCAGAATTTATGAGGCTGGTATTGAGTTTTATCAAAAAGAATATTTAGTTTCTGGTAACAATTTTCAAAGGTATATTAGATTTTATTAAAATGTTTATAGTTTTTTAAACCAAAAAATAAAAAATAATAAACTAGTGAATGCAGGAAGGAACATAACGAGCATGTACCAATTTTTTTTCATCTCAACAAAAGTTCAAAAGGTGAATTCAATTTTTTTTTTTTTTTTTTTTTTTAAACCAGCTTGCCTTTCCGAGAATCAAATTAGACCGTAGACGTATTTGAAGTCTGTGTGGCAACCATGTGCGAACTTGGGGTTAAAGTTAGTGTTAATTCGGTCTACCTTTTGCTCGATTGACCTTGACCTTTGCCTTAGGATTTTCAAAATTGAATCAATTCCACGTCTCAATGTAACAATTAATTCCTGAAAGTTTCCCTTCTCAGTGAGTAAACTTCTGGCCAGGAATTTTTCACAAACAAACAAACATGGCCAAAAACATAATCTACGCACAACTTTATTGACGGAGTTAAAAAAAAAATGAAAAAAAAACGCATCTCTAGCCGGATATGAAAGCGTAGGTTCATGTACGCATGTGCGGGAGAGACCTACGACATACGGAACAAAAAATCACCCTGAAAGCAACTGATCCGAAAGCACATGAGATATCGTTAACATGAGGCCATTCACTGCGGGA
>NC_090743.1:38277084-38297084 GCF_036898095.1 Palaemon carinicauda
GAGTGTTAGCATTGTGCAAGGTTTTTGTAACTGGCCCTTTAGGAAGGTTAAGATTTTGTATAGTGATCTGGTTATCTATTTTCATTAAGTGTCAAACTAGAATATTGTATTATTCAGATTTAATTTCAAGATTTTGTATAATTTTCATTGCAGTATTTCTTTTGTCTTAGTTCAAGGTTTTTTTCTGATTTAACATTTAAAGTCAAGTAATTATATAATTTCAGATCGTAACATTTTTGTCTTAATTTAAGTTTTGTTCAGACTTAATTTTTTCGAGCGCCTTATTTTGTTATTATGTAAATTCTTTCAAAGTGTTGTAATTTATATAGAATATATTTATTTTTGTTAAGAGTGTATTATTCCAATCACCATTGTTTAGAATCAGATTCCTCTCGTATCCTGTTAAGAGCCACAGTAAGTTTTGAATAATTCTTAAGAGTAATTACCCAGTTCAGTTTTCAGTGTATTTAAGAGACCTTTGGATCTTCATTGTTTTATATATTGCTGTCTGGGAGCTATTTAACTGCCTCAGAATTCGTGTATTGATATTTTAAAGTGTAACACTTTCAATTTAAAAGCAAACAAGGGAGTTTAGAATTCGAGAGGTTGAGAAACTTGCTAGTCGTATTATATATAATTTTATGTTTGGTTCCCAGTCACGAGCCATAGTATTATATGTTTTGGGGGCCCAGACCTGAGAGCCATAATCGTATAATATATAAATATATATATATATATATATATATATATATATATATATATATATATATATATATATATTATATATATATATGTATATATATACATATATATATATATATATGTGTATATATATATATATATATATATATATATATATATATATATATATATATATATATATATATATATATATATATATATATATATTCCCCGTCTGCACTCATTTCACTAATGGGTATTCTAATTTGCATTAACTTGTTTAGCGACCTAATAGCTTTCTTAAGAAATTGTACTCCAACATCAAAACTAATTTTTCAATTCATCCCAACAATAACATTAGTTAAGATTGAACATATAAGCAATGATCATAACACCTGATTTGGTTACTCGCTCTCCGCGCATTAAGGGTGTGACAGGGCGCATTACCTCAGAGCGAGGTGTACCAGGAATCCATGTGTCCAACTGTACGTAATATTTTCTTAAAGAAACAGTTGCGTGACGAGAAACTTGATTAATTCTTCGCTAGATTAATGATGGTTAAATTTTTCATCGCTGCGAACGTCATTATGGTTTGCAAATGAAATTAGTGAATTCATTATAAATGTCATTGGATATCTTGCAATGAATATGACTGGATGACGGTTGTGTTTTCATTAGTGTCTAGACTGGTATGTTGTTTTTTGTTGTTGTTGAACTTATTATTATCATTGTTGTTGTTGTTTTCGTCCCAGTTCGTTTTATCATAAATTCACCATTATTCTAATCTTTTTCATCATCACCATTATTATTACTATTATTATTATTATTATTATTATTATTATTATTATTATTATTATTATTATTATTATTATTATTATTATTATTATTATTATTATTATTATTGTTGTTGTTGTTGTTACTTTCGCACATTTAACTTTTATGTATTTTGGTGACTACGTTGGATTACTTGCTGGATATATATATATATATATATATATATATATATATATATATATATATATATATATATATATATATATATATATATATATATATATAAATACTTTTAACTCAAATTGTTTTAAAAATTAGCATTATAGACATGAAACTGTATAATATTGTGTACAGATTACAAAAATATATTTATTCATTTACATTTGAATTTTTTTTCTTATGTAAAGCCCTTTTCAACGTGTTTGTATTATATTAGGTAAGGTAATCTTACGCAGTCTTTGCCCTTTCCCTTACTCATTTTTAGGTTTTGAATAATTTTTTAAAAACTCCATTTGTTAATCTATGTAAAAAACTCCATTATGTGGATTTTTTTGTAAAGTACTCCATTCTGTATATTTATTGAAAAAAAAAAAAAACATTTTGTAGATGTATTAAAAACTCCATTTTGTAAATTTATTGAAAAGCTACTATTTGTAGATATACTAAAAAAAGCCTTTGTTGATTTATCATAAAAAATACTCAATATAGTATAATAAAAGCTCCATTTTTTAGAATTAAAAAATTCCAATTTGTAGATTCTTGAAATTAAAAAATTGCCAATTTATTTTTTAAATAAATTTTTTAGTTACATGAAAAACTATTTAATACAATAAAAAAATAACTCCATTTTGTAGAATTAAAAAACTCCTTTTTGTACATTTATTTAAAAAAAATTCATTTAGTAGAATTAAAGAACTCCATTTTGTGGCATTAAAAAACTCAATTTTGTAGGGTTTTTTAAAAATCCATTTTATAGATTTATGAAAAGAAAAATCCCCTTTGCAGATTTTTTTTTTTTTTTTTTAAATCCCAAATGAAAATCGTGATTAAATCACCTCGCCATCCATTTCTTTTCTTCTCTTTTGCCAACGAGGAAAATTTAATAGAAAGTCCTTATGCAAAGGAAAACTTATTTCTTAAGAACTTTCAACATTATTTCGAACTTTTTATAATTTCCTCCCAAAGTTTGCTTGGAAAGCAAATTTCTCTCTTCGTAGAGAATTACGACTGCTTGATTGCATTGTTGTTGGAACCAACGAGAAACCTGCAAGGACTCCTGTGCAGTATGTAGAAATTTCTTGGTAAAAAAAAAAGAAATCTTTTATTATTGTTTTATTATAACTATTATTATTAATATTATTATTATTATTATTATTATTATTATTATTGCCTTTGTTGTTGTTGTTGTTATTGTTGTTGTTGTTGTTATTGTTGTTGTTGTTGTTGTTCTTATATTTTGTTATTATGATAATTATCATTGACATTATTAACGTTATTATAATGGGAAGATAATAATTTGTATTTTCTCTTTGGCCATGTTTGTTCAGATGGTTTGAATGATATATATTATTGTTATTATTATTATTATTATTATTATTATTATTATTATTATTGCTGTTATCTTTTGTTATCATTATCATTATCATTGTTATATTAATTTTGCTCATATTTATTAGGCGTAGGAAATGTGGCTTAAAAAGTATAAGACATATTTTGGACCTATGAAAAGTACTGAGAGGAAAATAAGAAATCACTGGAAAGACATCTTCTACTTATGTATATCAAACGTTTCCTCTCGCTCTGCATTTCGTTTTATATTTTTTATTTAGGCAGATAAAAAAAAAAAAAACATCCACAGGAGATGTTCGCAGTAGAGGGAATCTTTATCAAGAAATAAAGATTTTATCAGAAGACTTCGTAATATTTTATGTTGGATTATGGCTACAATGAACTGGTAATCAAGAGAATCCGTAAATAAACTAGAGGGGCACTCAGTAGAGCGCAGACCTCCACCTGATTTCTCGTCCTTTGGCTTGACCTTGACCTTGACCTTTGACGTTAACATGTATTAATGGGCGTGGATTTGCATACACTTACATATAAACCAAGTTTGAAGTCTCTGTGACAACGAAGTCCAAACTTATGGCTGATTACGGGAATTGGACATTTTGCTTGACCATGACCTTGACCTTTCAAAATTTAATCATTTCCATTTAATCCTTGCAAGTTTCATTACTCTACCATTAAATTGTGGCCAGGAAGGTGTCCACAAAGAAACACACACACACACACACACACACACACAAATCCCGGGTTAAAACATAACCTCCGTCGGCGGAGGTAATAACTGTGAAACAGTTACCCACCTAATGATAGTCTCTCTCTCTCTCTCTCTCTCTCTCTCTCTCTCTCTCTCTCTCTCTCCTCTCTCTCTCTCTCTCTCTCTCTCTCTCTCCAACATCGCACCAACCAAGGAGGCGTTTTCTGCGAAGGATATAGCGAAGGCGTTTGCACATCTTATATGAATCTGTTGGAGATGAAATGACCCAGCTGAGATCGATTGCATTTCGAGCCTTACGGACTCTTGCCCGAAGGGTCAGTATTCCTCAGAAGCCAGTATCTGGCGTGCCTCCTTCCGGTCTGAATTGTGGATATTGAACAGGACGATTAAGGACATCAAGCGTCTCTGCTTCGACACGCTTATTATGTTCCGACCCGGGAGGCATCGTTGAGGAACGGCTGGCCCTCTAGTGGAGACTGGGTGAAATACGCGGACTGGAATTGGGAGCGAGGTGGAATGGATTATGGTTTCGATTGAAAATCTGACGAAAAGTTTCGTATGAGGGGAAAGAGCTGATCGTAATATCGGGGATAAACCGACTAAAAATCCCTTGCGGTATGTGTGTGTATATATATATATATATATATATATATATATATATATATATATATATATATATATATATATATATATATATATATATATTATATATATATATATATATATATATATATATATATATATATATATATATATATATATATATATATATATATACGCAGTATATATATACTGTATATATACATATATATATGATTATATATACATATATATACATATATACACATATATACATACATACATACATACGTACGTACATGCGCACTCGCCGTGTGCATAAAGGTACCGGAAGTATTACTTAAAAGCTAATCTTCAATGTATCAACAAATACAGAATTTATAAAAAATACAATTTTTTTCTGGCGGTACCGATCATTACTTAATGTCTTATAAAAAATCATTAGAATATATATATATATATATATATATATATATATATATATATATATATATATATATATATATATATATATATATATATATATATATATATATATAAGGATAATAAAAACAGGTCACCCATGACATATCTATTTCCTCTTAAGGACTTGAAAAAAAAAAAAACCCTCCAGAAATTATGTCACCTAAAACAAAGTTATAAGACTTATTCCTTACGAAATCTGAAACTCGGAAGAGAATATCCAGTTTTGGTTCTTTTCGTAGGCCTACAAGAAGATGGCAGGTTAATGACAGAAGTGTCAGGGTGATAGAGTTTAAACCTCTGGTAGTTTCTTATTGGGTGGCTGGGAGGAAAATGGTAAAGAAATAGAAAAGAAAGGAAGAAAGAAAGCCCCTGGCACCAGACGGAAACGATTTAAGGCGTAATATTAAAATTGGATATGGAGTTTCCTTAAATAAATCTATTTGGCGGAAGGATTCGAGAGAAATTTTTGAAAGAAAAAAGATGAAAAGAATAATTCATTAGGTGATGGTACTGAGGAGTCGGTTTATTTTATTTTTGGTAAGGTAGGGATTCAATCATTTCTTTTTTAATCAATTGGTGGTGCCTCCCAGGAATCATTTTATTTCATTTTTGAAAAGTCAGGGAATCGATAGAAATTAAAAAGAAAAAAATTAAAAAATAATTTGGTAATGCTACAAAAGAATCCTTTTTTCGAAAAGGTAGGGAATAGATAGAAATAAAAAAAAAAAACGAAAAATTCATTTGGTAATGCTACTCAGAAAATAAAAATTTTCTCGAAAAGGTAGGGATTTGAAATGAAAAAAATATTTGGTAATGCTACTCAAGAATTTTTTTCTCGAAAAGGTAGATTTGATAGAAATAAAACAAAAAATCGTTTGGTAAGGCTACTCTTTTCTTAAATTTTATTAGTTTTCTACTTTTCTGTACCAAATGTTCATTGCATTATTTTATTCTAGCTTTTATCTGAAAAATATTTTAATCTCTCTACTTCTGAGCTATTTGTTAAAGATCATAATTTTGATAAAAGCAGAAAAATCTTATTGAAATTGTCATTTTCAAATTGATTATATTGCTGTAATTTTACTATTGATCACAGTTGTGAATGCAAAATTGCAATTTATTTGAATTTACATCCAATACTTGGCACAGAGGCTGAAAAGTTGCAAGATGACAGGCATCCCTGCTTAGCAATCTGTTGGATGGGAGGTCAGTCCCCATCCTTGTTACTTAGAACTACCTGCTGAGTCATCAGCAGCCATTGCCTGGCTCTCCCTGGTCTTAGCTTGATGGAGAGGGGGCTTGGGCGCTGATCATATGTATATATTGTCATTTTCTAGGGTATTGTCTTGTCCCGTGCCTCTGCCATTCATGAGTAACCTTTAAATCTGTCAGTTTCTGTCCAAGCTTTTTTTTCTTTTATTGCATCCTGTTGTCACTCCACTTTCAGTTTCTAACTTCATAGTCCAACTGCACTGAATGTCCCTCCCGGCTCCTGTGTCTTTCAGTTTCTAACTGTAGTCCAACTGCACTGAATGTCCCTCCCGGCCCCTGTGTCTTTCAGTTTCTAACTTCATAGTCCAACTGCACTGAATGCCCCTCCCGGCCCCTGTGTCTTTCAGTTTCTAACTTCATAGTCCAACTGCACTGAATGCCCCTCCCGGCCCCTGTGTCTTTCAGTTTCTAACTTCATAGTCCAACTGCACTGAATGCCCCTCCCGGCCCCTGTGTCTTTCAGTTTCTAACTTCATAGTCCAACTGCACTGAATGCCCCTCCCGGCCCCTGTGTCTTTCAGTTTCTAACTTCATAGTCCAACTGCACTGAATGTCCCTCCCGGCTCCTGTGTCTTTCAGTTTCTAACTGTAGTCCAACTGCACTGAATGTCCCTCCCGGCCCCTGTGTCTTTCAGTTTCTAACTTCATAGTCCAACTGCACTGAATGCCCCTCCCGGCCCCTGTGTCTTTCAGTTTCTAACTTCATAGTCCAACTGCACTGAATGTCCCTCCCGGCCCCTGTGTCTTTCAGTGTCTAACTTCATAGTCCAACTGCACTGAATGTCCCTCCCGGCCCCTGTGTCTTTCAGTGTCTAACTGCAGTCCCACTGCACTGAATATCCCTCCCGGCCCCTGTGTCTTTCAGTTTCTAACTTCATAGTCCAACTGCACTGAATGCCCCTCCCGGCCCCTGTGTCTTTCAGTTTCTAACTTCATAGTCCAACTGCACTGAATGCCCCTCCCGGCCCCTGTGTCTTTCAGTTTCTAACTTCATAGTCCAACTGCACTGAATGTCCCTCCCGCCCCCTGTGTCTTTCAGTGTCTAACTTCATAGTCCAACTGCACTGAATGTCCCTCCCGGCCCCTGTGTCTTTCAGTGTCTAACTGCAGTCCAACTGCACTGAATATCCCTCCCGGCCCCTGTGTCTTTCAGTTTCTAACTTCATAGTCCAACTGCACTGAATGCCCCTCCCGGCCCCTGTGTCTTTCAGTTTCTAACTTCATAGTCCAACTGCACTGAATGCCCCTCCCGGCTCCTGTGTCTTTCAGTTTCTAACTGTAGTCCAACTGCACTGAATGTCCCTCCCGGCCCCTGTGTCTTTCAGTTTCTAACTTCATAGTCCAACTGCACTGAATGTCCCTCCCGGCCCCTGTGTCTTTCAGTGTCTAACTGCAGTCCAACTGCACTGAATATCCCTCCCGGCCCCTGTGTCTTTCAGTTTCTAACTTCATAGTCCAACTGCACTGAATGTCCCTCCCGCCCCCTGTGTCTTTCAGTGTCTAACTTCATAGTCCAACTGCACTGAATGTCCCTCCCGGCCCCTGTGTCTTTCAGTGTCTAACTGCAGTCCAACTGCACTGAATATCCCTCCCGGCCCCTGTGTCTTTCAGTTTCTAACTTCATAGTCCAACTGCACTGAATGCCCCTCCCGGCCCCTGTGTCTTTCAGTTTCTAACTTCATAGTCCAACTGCACTGAATGTCCCTCCCGGCTCCTGTGTCTTTCAGTTTCTAACTGTAGTCCAACTGCACTGAATGTCCCTCCCGGCCCCTGTGTCTTTCAGTTTCTAACTTCATAGTCCAACTGCACTGAATGCCCCTCCCGGCCCCTGTGTCTTTCAGTTTCTAACTTCATAGTCCAGCTGCACTGAATGCCCCTCCCGGCCCCTGTGTCTTTCAGTTTCTAACTTCATAGTCCAACTGCACTGAATGCCCCTCCCGGCCCCTGTGTCTTTCAGTTTCTAACTTCATAGTCCAACTGCACTGAATGCCCCTCCCGGCCCCTGTGTCTTTCAGTTTCTAACTTCATAGTCCAACTGCACTGAATGTCCCTCCCGGCCCCTGTGTCTTTCAGTGTCTAACTGCAGTCCAACTGCACTGAATATCCCTCCCGGCCCCTGTGTCTTTCAGTTTCTAACTTCATAGTCCAACTGCACTGAATGCCCCTCCCGGCCCCTGTGTCTTTCAGTTTCTAACTTCATAGTCCAACTGCACTGAATGCCCCTCCCGGCCCCTGTGTCTTTCAGTTTCTAACTTCATAGTCCAACTGCACTGAATGTCCCTCCCGGCCCCTGTGTCTTTCAGTGTCTAACTGCAGTCCAACTGCACTGAATATCCCTCCCGGCCCCTGTGTCTTTCAGTTTCTAACTTCATAGTCCAACTGCACTGAATGCCCCTCCCGGCCCCTGTGTCTTTCAGTTTCTAACTTCATAGTCCAACTGCACTGAATGCCCCTCCCGGCCCCTGTGTGTTTCAGTTTCTAACTTCATAGTCCAACTGCACTGAATGTCCCTCCCGGCCCCTGTGTCTTTCAGTGTCTAACTGCAGTCCAACTGCACTGAATATCCCTCCCGGCCCCTGTGTCTTTCAGTTTCTAACTTCATAGTCCAACTGCACTGAATGCCCCTCCCGGCCCCTGTGTCTTTCAGTTTCTAACTTCATAGTCCAACTGCACTGAATGTCCCTCCCGGCCCCTGTGTCTTTCAGTGTCTAACTGCAGTCCAACTGCACTGAATATCCCTCCCGGCCCCTGTGTCTTTCAGTTTCTAACTTCATAGTCCAACTGCACTGAATGCCCCTCCCGGCCCCTGTGTCTTTCAGTTTCTAACTTCATAGTCCAACTGCACTGAATGCCCCTCCCGGCCCCTGTGTCTTTCAGTTTCTAACTTCATAGTCCAACTGCACTGAATGTCCCTCCCGGCCCCTGTGTCTTTCAGTGTCTAACTGCAGTCCAACTGCACTGAATATCCCTCCCGGCCCCTGTGTCTTTCAGTTTCTAACTTCATAGTCCAACTGCACTGAATGCCCCTCCCGGCCCCTGTGTCTTTCAGTTTCTAACTTCATAGTCCAACTGCACTGAATGTCCCTCCCGGCCCCTGTGTCTTTCAGTGTCTAACTGCAGTCCAACTGCACTGAATATCCCTCCCGGCCCCTGTGTCTTTCAGTGTCTAACTGCAGTCCAACTGCACTGAATATCCCTCCCGGCCCCTGTGTCTTTCAGTTTCTAACTTCATAGTCCAACTGCACTGAATGCCCCTCCCGGCCCCTGTGTCTTTCAGTTTCTAACTTCATAGTCCAACTGAACTGAATGTCCCTCCCGGCCCCTGTGTCTTTCAGTGTCTAACTGCAGTCCAACTGCACTGAATATCCCTCCCGGCCCCTGTGTCTTTCAGTTTCTAACTTCATAGTCCAACTGCACTGAATGCCCCTCCCGGCCCCTGTGTCTTTCAGTTTCTAACTTCATAGTCCAACTGCACTGAATGCCCCTCCCGGCCCCTGTGTCTTTCAGTTTCTAACTTCATAGTCCAACTGCACTGAATGTCCCTCCCGGCCCCTGTGTCTTTCAGTGTCTAACTGCAGTCCAACTGCACTGAATATCCCTCCCGGCCCCTGTGTCTTTCAGTTTCTAACTTCATAGTCCAACTGCACTGAATGCCCCTCCCGGCCCCTGTGTCTTTCAGTTTCTAACTTCATAGTCCAACTGCACTGAATGTCCCTCCCGGCCCCTGTGTCTTTCAGTGTCTAACTGCAGTCCAACTGCACTGAATATCCCTCCCGGCCCCTGTGTCTTTCAGTTTCTAACTTCATAGACCAACTGCACTGAATGCCCCTCCCGGCCCCTGTGTCTTTCAGTTTCTAACTTCATAGTCCAACTGCACTGAATGCCCCTCCCGGCCCCTGTGTCTTTCAGTTTCTAACTTCATAGTCCAACTGCACTGAATGTCCCTCCCGCCCCCTGTGTCTTTCAGTGTCTAACTGCAGTCCAACTGCACTGAATATCCCTCCCGGCCCCTGTGTCTTTCAGTTTCTAACTTCATAGTCCAACTGCACTGAATGCCCCTCCCGGCCCCTGTGTCTTTCAGTTTCTAACTTCATAGTCCAACTGCACTGAATGCCCCTCCCGGCCCCTGTGTCTTTCAGTTTCTAACTTCATAGTCCAACTGCACTGAATGTCCCTCCCGCCCCCTGTGTCTTTCAGTGTCTAACTGCAGTCCAACTGCACTGAATATCCCTCCCGGCCCCTGTGTCTTTCAGTTTCTAACTTCATAGTCCAACTGCACTGAATGCCCCTCCCGGCCCCTGTGTCTTTCAGTTTCTAACTTCATAGTCCAACTGCACTGAATGTCCCTCCCGCCCCCTGTGTCTTTCAGTGTCTAACTGCAGTCCAACTGCACTGAATATCCCTCCCGGCCCCTGTGTCTTTCAGTTTCTAACTTCATAGTCCAACTGCACTGAATGCCCCTCCCGGCCCCTGTGTCTTTCAGTTTCTAACTTCATAGTCCAACTGCACTGAATGTCCCTCCCGCCCCCTGTGTCTTTCAGTGTCTAACTGCAGTCCAACTGCACTGAATATCCCTCCCGGCCCCTGTGTCTTTCAGTTTCTAACTTCATAGTCCAACTGCACTGAATGCCCCTCCCGGCCCCTGTGTCTTTCAGTTTCTAACTTCATAGTCCAACTGCACTGAATGTCCCTCCCGCCCCCTGTGTCTTTCAGTGTCTAACTGCAGTCCAACTGCACTGAATATCCCTCCCGGCCCCTGTGTCTTTCAGTTTCTAACTTCATAGTCCAACTGCACTGAATGCCCCTCCCGGCCCCTGTGTCTTTCAGTTTCTAACTTCATAGTCCAACTGCACTGAATGTCCCTCCCGCCCCCTGTGTCTTTCAGTGTCTAACTGCAGTCCAACTGCACTGAATATCCCTCCCGGCCCCTGTGTCTTTCAGTTTCTAACTTCATAGTCCAACTGCACTGAATGCCCCTCCCGGCCCCTGTGTCTTTCAGTTTCTAACTTCATAGTCCAACTGCACTGAATGTCCCTCCCGCCCCCTGTGTCTTTCAGTGTCTAACTGCAGTCCAACTGCACTGAATATCCCTCCCGGCCCCTTTGTCTGACATCAAAGCCACTACGAATTGAGAAATCGCTGAAAAAAAAGTAAACATCAGCAAAAATGCGTTGGCGTAATGGACTGAGCTGGCTAAAAGGACGTCTTACTTTCATGTAGTTCGAATAAGTGCGGATTTTATGGTGATTGGAAATTCTTTCTGAAATTAAATGGATGCTGTAGCCGGTACGTAGGAGCTGTGGGATGGTGTTCTATGCCTGGGATAATGTTGTAGGATGCCACAGCTATGTCAGGGATATTGTTTAACACGATAGAGTTACACTGTGAAATTAAATGATATCACCTTTCCTTTATTTTTTGTGTGGCTTTTTTTTTCTCTTTGTAGATTAACTATATTTCCATTTTGTTTTCGTTATAAGAGTTATTTTTTATTTGCTATTACCTTTTGTTAGATCGATATTTTTATAGGATTTTTTCTCTCTATAGATTGATATATTTCCTTTTTGTTTTTGTTATAAATATTAGCTTTTATATTATCTTACTTTTTTAGCATGGTTTCATAAGAATTTGTTACATAAGAATTTTGAAAACCCATTTTTTTTTTCTGCTTAAAAAGCATCATAAAACTAAAGGGGTACCCAGTAGAGAGCAGACCTCCGCTGCGACAACTTATTTCTTTACCTTTTGCTCGACCTTGACCTTGACGTTTGACCTTAACATGTATTAATTAGCAAGTATTTTCATCCACTCAAATAAAAAGCAAGTTTGAAGTCTGTGACATGGATGTCCGAACTTATGGCTTATTACGTGAATTGGACATTTTTCTTGACCTTGACCTTTGACTTTGACCTTCCAAAATTTGATAATTTCTAGCTTTTTAAATACCTGTTAATCCCTGCAAGTTTCATTACTCTACGATTAAAATTGTGGCCAGGAAGTTGTTCACATTCAAACACACACACACACAAACAAACAAACAGGGTCGAAAACATAACCTCCTTCCAACTTCGTTGGCGGAGGTAATTATGAGCTCAACAGACTCGTAGTCATAGCAGATGAAGTCGCGCCCTTATTATAGCAAATAATTACATTTTATAGCTATGTTTCGTTAACGTGTGTTGATTTTTTATTGTGGAAACGTTTTGTTGAAACGTTGTTTCAGGTCAATAGAATTTTTAGCGTAAATGCTTTTTTAAAGGCTTTAAAGGCCACTCATGAATAGCAGAGACAAGGGACAGTGACATTTCCCTATCAAGCAGGACAATGCCCTAGAGACTGACCATATATATATACTTATGATCAGCGCCCAAGCCCCCTCTCCATCCAAGCTAGGACCAAGGAGGGCTAGTCAATGACTGCTGATGGCTCAGCAGATAGACCTATAGGCTCCCCCAAACCAACCATCCTTAGCTCACTTGGGTGGTGAGGTTGCTGCAACCAAAGGAATGAAAGAGTTTGAGCAGGACTCGAACCCCAGTCTGGCGTTCACCAGTCAGGGACGTTATCACATCGTCCAGCAAGGGCTTACTTAGAATGTATACCAAGATATGTAATATTTTTTTACGTAATGAATGTGTAATTTTGTGTAGAACTGAGAAATTGTAATTGTTTACGCAATTTTCTATAGAAACATCACAGGTAATTAATAATCAATTTGTCAAAATATACACTGCTAGTGTTCTCGTAATTTATCTTAAGGTTCTAGTTTTGTTAAATAAAGGAATTGTCACATAAAAATATTGTCAAACAAAGAAATTGTTAAAGAAAGAAACTCAAACAATATTAGAAAGATTATAGTATTTGCCATAGAAAGTTCAGTTTTGAATGGGAAGGACCATTTTTGCTAAAGAAAAGATGTTTTTGCTATGGAAGAGCTCATTTAATATAGGCAAGGCCAGTTTGTGTCATGGAAAAAGAACTGTTTTTGACAGGGAAATGACTAGCTTTTGACTGGGAAGTGACCAGTTTATTGATAAGGAAATGACAATTTTTTTTACAGTGAAATTGCTAGTTTTTGACCGGGAAATAACCAGTTTTGGACAGGAAAATTATCAGTTTTTATTAAGGAAAAATATAAGTTGGATACAGTGCCAGTTTCATGATAGAGAAAATAATTTATGCCAGGAGAAAATTCACTATTTTCTGAGGAAAACACAAGTTTTGAAAAAGGCAAAAGAAAAAAAAAATGCCTTGGAAACGAAACTATCAGGAAGCATGACAAAATTATGGTTCATCAAGAAAGTATTAAATATAATTTGACAAACTACATGTTGCAATCGTTACCAAAGCACAGTGGTAAACCTTGACAAAGTACATGGTTATAGCGTTGACAAAATATTTAAAAATCCTTCCCATTCAAATGTGATTATCAACTCCAAGTAAGCCATCAATCATCAGCTTAGGTAAGCATATTTTAAAAGCATCTTTTTCTTCCCCTACATTAAAGGGTCGGTTGCCTTATCCGCCCTCCCCAATGCTTTCGGTCAAAGGCATCCTCTTTCACCGAACCTCTTCTCTCCATATCATCCTTCACCTTATCTCGCCATCTAATTCTTTCTCGCCGTTATCCCTACATTAAGGGGTCGGTTGCCTGATGCGCCCTTTCTAATGCATTCTATCAAAGGCATCCTCTTCCACCAAACCTCTTCTCTCCATAACAAACTTCACCTTATCTCGCCATCTAATTATCATCTAATGTCTTAAAAGCATAAACGAAACATACATTATCAGCTTCGTGTAGGATGCTTCTCAAGCATGTATGATAAGAGTCGGCAAAGCATTTCTCTGGAGGAAAATAACTCGGGAACATAACGTCTACCGCGAAATAAGATGCAGAAACAGCGAACAACACATAATGCAAAATACCGGAATTGAATTCGTGACCAGGTCTAGTATCGTTCCGCATTTTATGACCGCAAGCGCCGAAACCCTCAGGATTTTCTCTAGGAGTGTGCATTGTTATGCTCTCTCTCTCTCTCTCTCTCTCTCTCTCTCTCTCTCTCTCTCTCTGGTGGATATATAAGGCAATAAGGCTCTCTGCATTGTTTTTTCTATATCTCTGTCTCTCTCTGCGCATTATTCTCTCTCTCTCTCTCTCTCTCTCTCTCTCTCTCTCTCTCTCTCTCTCTCTCTCTCTCTCTCTCTCTCTCTGTATTGGAAGGACATTGTTGAAATGCGTAAACACGATTTATCTCTCTCAGTCTTCCCTTCAAGCGTATTGGAAATATCCCTGTCTTGCGATATGTGACTCGGGAATTCGAGCCCTTCTCAAGCCTGATACCATCGCAACCTGACCGTCCTTTTGAGTTTGGAGGCCCCCATATGCTTGCATCCATTACCTGGCCCTCCCTGGTCCTGACTTGGGTGGAGAGTGGCCCGAGCGCTGATCATATGTATAAAAGGTCGGTCTCTAGGACATTGTCCTGTTTCTTACCTCTGTGACCCTCGGAAAGCTTTCAGATAAGGGGTTTCTAATTCCCTGAACCCTTTTTCGTGACCCCTGCAAGTACTGGTACGCATTTATAACTGGTTCGAAAAGTGGCGGTAGGCCGGTAGCGATCATAGACCTAGCAAATGTGAGATGAGTGCCGTATGATTCAACCACGTCACTCAATTGAGCTGATGTACAGGTGGATTCAGGAATCCTTAGTACACCTGGCTCCGAACAAGTGCACACTATGAAACCCTTTGTGGCAAGTAACCAAGCAGATATTGTAGGAAGAGATGGTAAAGTTGGTGGGTGGGGCTAAACACAGGAACTTGTCGCGCAGTAAGGGTGCACTTCCTCAGACAGAGGTGTACCAGGAATTCCTGTGTCCAACTGTACATCTGCGGGCGAAAAAATAGGCAAGTAAAAACGACATCACGTTGGTTATACTGTATGTTAGGCATATTGATAACCACCTTTTAAAAGCTATCTATTAAACGTCCCTTTGGTAAACATTCCTTTGCTTTGGACCAGCAAACTCGAATACTGATTGTTTACGATTGATAATAGAAGTTTAGCGTCATATTTACGAACGTTTTTGGTATATTGAGCCTTAACCGGGTTACCTTTTCAATTATCGATTATATTTATTTGTATATTTACGCAGACCTTTATATATATATATATATATATATATATATATATATATATATATATATATATATATATATATATATATATATATATAGATATAGATATATATATATATATATATATATATATATATATATATATATAGAGAGAGAGAGAGAGAGAGAGAGAGAGAGAGAGAGAGAGAGAGAGAGAGAGAACGTTTATTTGTATGCCTATGTTTTAAAAGTACAAATTCTGAACATTAGTTTACAAAGTATGTGGTTATTGGTGTCATGCTTTTTTTTTACTCAATTAAGATACCATTCACCAACATCCTTATCAAAGGCCAAGTCAAATTAGGACTCTTAAATCTCCCATAATTGATTCCTTACTTTAATTACTCAAGATATTTAAGGAGCCTATTCTACGTATCCTCTCGCATCTCGATCAATTCCCTTGTAATTTCAGTCCTTACACCTCACAGTTTGTCATAGTTAACGATAATTGGTCGAACATTAATTCCGGGTCGGAGCCCAATCTTAATAAGCGAAGGCATATTGATAAACGTCCTTCCCGCTTTCTCTCTGAGATTCGTTCACCAGCCTTGTAAACGGAGGGGATTGTACGAAGGAATAATAATTCAACTCCATTCATTCTGGTCTTGAAATCTCTTTAGCGGTATCCACCCTTATAGGAATTGCTCTTTGAATTCTCGCTCTTCGTTCGTTTCGCTTCATTCCGGATCATAAAATATGATTAATGAATTGCCAATATATAGACCGAAGCTTTGTGTATATGAAAACCAGAGACAATGAAAAAAAATAGTAACGGTAATTTAATGACACCAATAATGTCCGACTGATAACACCCCGACAATCGTTTCGCGATTGTTTCCTCCGAGATTCATTCGTCTATAGCCTGGTTCGGTGGTGGTTCATTCATCTATAAACGCAGGAGAGTGAGTGAAGAGGCTTTACGAGAATGAGATCCGGAATCTCCTCTCAGCAGATTCCAGCCTGTATGAAGCAGCAATAAACAGGCCGTTGATAATCCAGCCAAGAATTTCCAATCTCCTATTTTAAAGCCTCCGTGACGTCTAATGACGCTGACCTAGACAACGGGATTCGGTTCTCCTGACACAGTCACACACACCAGAGACCAAGACTTACAGAATTGGTCTTGACAGAGACACAGTGAGGGTTTTGTATTTTGAGGTTCCGAAGTTTCTGCGTCGATTTGGTGCTTCGTTGATTTTATACTTCTTGATAGGCACTGCGCATCACAAGGAACTGGCTATCCTTTGATGCATCTAGCCCATGAATCCTCTATGTATTTAGTCAGTCGTGGAAAAAGAAGATGAGACGACTGGCGAAATCTAACCGAGGCCCTTTGCGTCAATAGGCGTAGGAGGAGATGATGATAGGTAAGTGGAGGGAGATAGTGGGTGTGGTAGGCTACGAGTATGTGATATAAGTAGGTGGAGGTAGTTCTAGGTAAGTGGAGATAGGTAGCGGGAGTTTCATGTGATAAGAAAATGTCAATCAAGCTAAAAGTCAAGATCTATAGCGCAGTAATGAGACCAATGTTAATGTATGGGTCTGAAACACGGGCTTTATAACGAAAAGAGGAGACAAGGCTTGAGAAAACAGAGATGAGAATGCTGGGAATATCACTGCTTGAAAGATTGGAAAAAGATGAAAAAAAAAAAAGAAGAAAAGATTACGTAGGTGATAAAAGTGTCATGACTGAAATGGTGTGGGCACTTGTTGATGATGGATGGATGGGAGGGAGTAAGGAGGGTTCAGGAGAAACCTATTAGGGGGAGAAGATCGAGAGAGAGGCAGAGATTTAGCTGGGGGGATAATGTGAGGGATGATAAGGAGAGAAGAGGTTTGGTGGAAGAGGACGCCTTTAATAGCTGACATTGGAGAGGGCGCATCAGGCAACTGACCCCTTAATGTAGGGTAACGGTGTGGAGGAAAAGATAAGGATGTAAGAACGATAGAGGTTAAAGTTTCACTTGTATTCAAAAGTTTTCTCTTGCAATAGATGATGACGAACGAGTAGGCTTATCAAAGAGCCCTCGAGAGGGTAAGCAAGATAAAACACTGTTCTTAGAGGGTCAAAATAGGGACCGAAATTGCTGGGAAGGTGGTCCACATCAGTTCTCTTGAAAGTCTTAAGATATTCAAATATCCTTGTTATGAACATGCGGCATAATTGTTAATACCCTGTCTCCGGCCACAGTGTCAGGCAGTCTGCAAGAAGATCAACAGCTTCTTAATGAGTTTTGAACTGATTGTAATGATTAAAGATTCATAATGATTTTTTTTTTAGAATTTGTGAAAATTGTGAAGTATGTTTGGTAACTTTTTCTATCAGTTTTGTTTTAATTTGCAGTATATAAATGACGTTGAAGAAATTGCGAAAATTATACTATTTAGTAATGATTCCAACTCCTTTATTTAATCTATTCCTGAAAGCAAGAAATAAACACTTCGAGGCAAAATCGTCGCATTTCCAAAAACTTTCAACCTTTTGAACAATCGTGTAATAACACTTGATTTTTATTCCAATTGGTTTTGAAATCTAAAACTTAGTTAAATTGTAAATTAAAACATTTAACCCCAAAATGACCTAACCAAATTTAACACTGAGCGTTAATATGTTCTTATGATCTTTTATAATATTCTATACAAGTAACCTGACGTTTTATATATATATATATATATATATATATATATATATATATATATATATATATATATATATATATATATATATAAATATATATATATATATATATATATATACTGTATATATATATATATATACACGTATGTTGGGTATGTGCGTATGATATGTGTGTGCGTGCGTGCGAGCGTGAACGAGTTATTATTATTATTATTATTATTATTATTATTATTATTATTAGCTAAGCTACATCCCTAGTTGGAATAGCAGGATGTTATAAGTTCAAGGACTCCAATAGGGAAAATAGCTCAGTGAGGAAAGGGAACAAGGAAATAAACAAACTACAAGAGAAGTAGTAAACAATATAAAATATTTCAAGAACAGTTACATCATTAAAATAGACTTTGTATGTATAAACTAAAAAACTTGAAAAAAGCAAGAGGAATAGAAATAAGATAGAAAAGAATGCCCTAGTGTACCCTCAAGCAAGAGAACTCTACCCCAAAACAGTGGAAGACCATGGTACAGAAGCTACGGCACCATCCAAGACTAGAGAACAATGGTTTGAATTTTGAGTGTCCTTCTCCTAGAAGAACTGCTTACCATAGCTAAAGAGTCTCTTCAACCCTTAAAAAGGGGAAAGTAGTCACTGAACAATTATAGTGCAGTAGTCAACTTCTTGAGTGAAGAATTATTTGGTAATCTCAGTGTTGTCAGGTGTATGATAGAGGAGAATGTGGAAAGAATAGGCCAGACTATTCGGTGTATCTGTGAGCAAAAGAAAAATGAGACGTAACCAGAGAGATGGATTTAATGTAGTAATCTGGCCAGTCAAAGGACCCAATAACTCTCCAGCGGTAGTATTTCAACGGGTGGTTGGTGCGCTAGCCAACCCACTACATTCAGCAAGTTTTTACTCGTGATTTTTTTATTATTATTATTATAACGAGTATTTTGCAATTAGCCTTCTACCGAGAATTAGTACCTCCAGTTATGCAAATCAGGCGAATAATTCTTTTCGCAAATGCACCCGTTGTTTTCCACGATGATCAGTCCCATCGGTACAGAAGCTTTTGAATTTTCCTGCCACGTAATTGCAGTTTCATCTTTATTCAACAACTGCAACACTACAGATTATTGCAAAAGGGATTATTGCTTTTGGGGCATTCCAATAAGGCCTTTTTTTTTGGGGGGGGGAGGTGAAATGACGGTCCATTCATTCCTCCTGTGCTCATTTGAAAGTACAGCTTCTGTTCAAAGAGATAATCCGGTTACTGCTTTTGTTCAAAGAGCTAATCGGGTTACTGCTTCTGTTCAAAGAGCTATTCAGGTTACTGTTTCTGTTCAAAGAGTTAATCAAGTTATAGCTTCCGTTCTAAGAGCCATAGAGCTAGTCGGGTTACAGCATCTGTTCAAAGAGCTAATCGGGTTACTGCTTCTGTTTAATGAGCTGATCAAGTTACAGCTTCTGTTCAAAGAGCTAATTGGGTTACTATTTCTGCTCAAAGAGATAATCAGGTTACAGCCTCGGTTCAAAGAGCTAATCAGGTTACAGTTTTGGATCAAAGAGCTAATCAAGTTACAGTTTCTGTTCAGAGCTAATCGGGTTACAGCTTCTGTTCAAATAGTTAATCGGGTTATAGCTTCTGTTCAAAGAGATAATCAGGTTACAGCTTTTGATCTAAGAGCCAATCAGGTTACAGGTTCTGTTCAAAGAGCTAAATCGGGTTGCAGTTTCTGTTCAAAGAGCTAATCAGGTTACAGTTTTTATTCAAAGAGCTAATCAGGTTACAGCTTCTGTTCAAAGAGCTAATCAGGTTACAGCGTCTTTTCAAAGAGCTTATCAGGTTACAGCTTCTGTTCAAAGAGCTAATTGGATTATAGATTAAGCTCAAAGAACTAATCAGATTATAGTTTCTGTTCAAAGAGCTAATTTGGTTACAGCTTCTGTTCAAAGAGCTAATCGGGTTACAGCTTCTGTTCAAAGAGCTAATCGGGTTACAGCTTCTGTTCAAAGAGCTAATCAAGTTACAGTGTCTGTTCAAAGAGATAATCAGGTTATAGCTTCTGTTCAAAGAGCTAATCAGTTTACAACTTGTATTCAAAGAGCTAATCTGGTTACAGCTCCTGTTC
>NC_090743.1:38302084-38304584 GCF_036898095.1 Palaemon carinicauda
TAGAATAAAGAACAAGTGTCTGTGTGTATATATATATATATATATATATATATATATATATACCCTTTCTGTGTGGGGATACCTTAACATGGTGAAAGGGTTTGCTCTACTAGTCAGTCACCCATACTACGTTGGTATGTTCTGAGCGATCAGACGAAAATCTGCCACTATCACTAGTCTGCACTGGCTAGCGTGGTGGTGAAACTTAAATGAGTAAGAACATGTCTGAGATCTTTGTCCTGCATAGGACTAGAAACACCGGCATTTGTTGTAGTTGTTATACATATATATATATATATATATATATATTCGGTTTCGCTCAGCGGCAAGTGATATATAACAACGTTGTCTTCCCCGTCCATCGGGTCCGGGGGAGTGGGAGTAGTCATGCCCTGATTAGTGGGGTTGTAGTAAGGAAACGGGGAGGGGTTGAGTTTGTGTGTATGTGTTAGTGCGTGTGAATATTTACATAATTATTTAGCCGTCATTTTTAACGGGTTACGTACACTAGTTTGTATAATAATATCTATTCAGTTATATTTCAGTGGGTCATCCATCTAAGTTATATTTCAAATCATTATAACAATAATCAGACTGTTTCTCGTAAATTCAATTTCCTTCGAGGTGACATTATTTATCGGGTGTATATTCCTTCACTTGGTGAATAACTATTTTTTTACGAATGATTCATGGTGTATATGTTACAGTCAATATCAAAGCCCAGACAGTTTGTAAAGTGGCAGAAATTTTCAGGCAATGTGTGGATTGCCTGGTTCACCCAGTCAATTTACAAATTAGCTAAAAATTGCAGACAATTTATAAAGTGGCTAGAATTGTAAGTTATTTTCTCGATATATTCGTGATGAAAGCGTACAGTTGATATACTGTATATTCAAAATATATTTAATTAAAATTGAATTAATTACTCAAAAGTGTCCATAAAATATGCAATTTACAAATAGTGACACTTTTGAGTAATCACTCAATTTTTTATTAAGAATATTTTGAATATTCAGTATATCAAATGTACGCTGGCATCACGAATATATCAAGAAAATAACTTACAATTCTAGCCACTTTATAAACTGTCTGAAATTTTTAGCTGGTTTGTAAATTGACTGGGTGAACCAGGCAATCTACATATTACCTGAAATGTTTAGTCACTTTACAAACTGTCTGGATTTACATATTGACTGTAACATATACACAACAACAACAACAAAAGAAGTCGTTTCTAGTCCACTGCAGGACAAAGGTATCAGACATGTTATTCATGTCTGGGGTTTGGCCACTTTTCTTCTCCACGCTATCCACTGTGGATTGGTGATAGTGGGAGGCTTTAGTGTGGTCACTTACAGAAAACCAACCTAGTATGGTTGGAACTGTCAATAGCATGGCGATACACAAACCCTTTCATCTCAGAAAGGGATATATATATATAATATATATATATATGATAAATTTTGCACATTTTTACGTGTTTTTCATATTCAAATAAGCCATATATATTTTGATATATTAATGTCTGGATTCTCTTAACGACCTCGGGATCAGAGCCCCAGGCGAAATCTCACAAAGACAAGAGCTTGGCTCCGGCCGGGAATCGAACCCTGGTCGGCAAGCTTATATAGACAGTGACTAACCCATTCGGCCGAATGGGTTAGTCACTGTCTATATAAGCTTGCCGACCAGGGTTCGATTCCCGGCCGGAGCCAAGCTCTTGTCTTTGTGAGATTTCGCCTGGGGCTCTGATCCCGAGGTCGTTAAGAGAATCCAGACATTAATATATTAAAAATATATATATATATATATATATATATATATATACTGAGTGTATGTATGTGTGAATACCTGCATGCATGTATATTCTTGAGTATGTTTATGCATGAATATACCTAATGGGAATACATGATGTATATACTGTACGTAAAATACCAAAAGGCAGTAATATAACAAAAGGAATACTCTTAACTGTGCGCTCTGTCATATCTAGAATGTATAAGAAATGCTTTTTGGAACAAGAAATCCCCAATCTCATATGCATAATGCAATGAAACCAAAATCCTCTGCTTCTGATACAAAGATGAGAAAGATACGAAATCAACAGAATGTTCTCAACCTCAACCTCAACCTTAATCCTGGATAAATGAGAAGGGTTAATATGACTTTTATTAAATACTCATCGTTAATAAAAGTGGTGCTGGGTCCTAGTCAACAAGTTTTTATAATCATCATGAAATATCACAAAATAGTAGATTTTCACACGTTAGGGTTGTGGTGGCCTGTTGGTAACGTCTTTGCCTGGTGATCGCTAAACTGAGGTTCTAGTCCTGCTTAAACTCGTTAGTACCTTTGGTCGTTGCAGCCCCACAATCCTTGTGAGCTAAGGATGGGGAGTTTGGGGAACCTATAGGTCTATCTGCCGAGTCATCAGTAGCCATTGTCTGGCCCTCCTTGGTCCTAGAATGGGGGGACTTTGGCGCTGATCATATGTATATAT
>NC_090743.1:38311471-38334812 GCF_036898095.1 Palaemon carinicauda
CATACTAGATCCATGTCTGGGATTTGGCCATTTCATCTCCACGCCGGCCACTGCGGATTGTTGATGTGAGATTTTCGTCTGATCGCTCACGATCAAACCAACCTAGCATGGGTGGCCCTGACTAGTAAAGCATTGCTGATCATGGCGGTATGCAAACCCTTGAACCACGTTAAGGTGTCCCCACTCAGAAAGGGTTTTTGTATATATTTACATATATATATATATATATATATATATATGTATATATATATACACACACACACACACATATATATATATATATATATATACATATATATATATATATATATGTATATATATATATATATATATATACATATGTATATATATATATATATACTATATATACATATCTATATATATATCATATATATATATATATATATATATATATATATATATATACTGTGACTTATCAGTCACAAAATTGCACGTAACGAATATTTAAGCCTAAAGTCTAAAGGAAAAAGGAAAGTAAAAGACCAGGTAGCAAGCACTTTCGTGTATTACGTACACTTCTTGTTTGTGTGTATGTCTGTGTGTATTTTCTTATTGCATTAATGTGCTCGCAATAACCTTATCTGTAGAAAATGCAATTTGCATTAACTGCCGTTTTGTTGAACTGTTCTTCATTCTCTCTTGGTTCATCCGAGACGTCTCTCTTCTTCCATCCCTCCCCTTTGCAAGATGTGCGGAGTGCCTGTTCACATTCTTTATCTCCGTCCTCTCCTCCGCTTATCGTACGCCATTCCCTTCGTCATTTCCCTCATCTTCATGTTTCTCATTCGGAGCTTCCCCTCAGCCAACCTTCTAAACACTCTAGGTGCGTCTCTGCTTGTTCCAGGAGATTCTGCTTTAGGGCCCATTTTCCATATTTCTTGCGACCTTCAACATTTTCTGGATTTTGTGCTGCTGCTGGTGTTGGTGATCTTGGGGGAGGGGAGGGGAGGGGAGGGTGACTGATAACAAATTGATGTCTGTGGCTTTTGGTGGTGTTGATAATGATGTTGATGATGTTGACGTTGACGTTGGTGTCTCTGTTGGATATCCTGGCCATGGTCTCAAGGTGTTGTTGATGGAATTTTTCATTGACGTTGATGATGGTGAAGATTTTTTTTTTTTACATCATTGACCTAAAAATGAATATGAGATGATTCTATGATATTGATGAAATTTTTTATCATGGACCTAACAATGATAATGGTGATAATTTTCTCCACCATGGACGAAAGAATGATGATGGTAATGATTTTTTTTATCAGGAATATGAGAACGATGATGCTGATTATTCTCTTTTTCATTATGAACATGAGAATGATGACGGTGATATTTTTTCCAGCAAGGATCTGGGCATACCACGCATTTTTATTCATTTCTTATAATGATATTTTTTATTTGAAGAAATGTTAGACCCCAACGTGATGCTTCATGGCCTGTTACAGCTCTCTCTCTCTCTCTCTCTCTCTCTCTCTCTCTCTCTCTCTCTCTCAAAGGAATTTACCCTTTATAGAAATTCAAACGTGAACCTACTTGCGATTTCTATGGTTCTTGTGAGAATACTAAAAGAGAGAGAGAGAGAGAGAGAGAGAGAGAGAGAGAGAAATTTCATCCTTCATACTATAATTAGTTATAAAGTAAAATCGAAAAACAAACAATATTATTTCACTCGTATTTCAGATTATAAACAGTTCTGAACACATACACACACACACACACACAAACACACACAGAGAGAGAGAGAGAGAGAGAGAGAGAGAGAGAACTTTACCCTTAGTTCATACTATAATTAGTTATAAAATATTCGAAGACAAACAATATTATTTCACTCGTATTTCAGATTACAAACAGTTATGAACACACACACATAATTTCATCCATACTTCATACTATAATTAGTTATAGAATAAAATCGAAAACAAGCAATATTATTTCACTCGTATTTCAGATTACAAACTGTTATGAACACACACACACACACAGATAGAGATGATAATAAATTTAATAAGAAAATCATTTAAATCCATCTTGACTAATTACTGAAGTATCTCCTTTGAGGCGGAGGCAGCCAAACTTACTAACATGAGAGCTCTTGTTTTTGCTGATATTTTCTTTTATTTTTTATTGATCCAGAGACAATGGTAATTTATTAAGGTTCTCTCTCTCTCTCTCTCTCTCTCTCTCTCTCTCTCTGCGTAAGTTTCTCGTCGATTTTTTATTCACTAATTGTAGTCTAAAATGCGATTGAAATATTATCTCTCTCTCTCTCTCTCTCTCTCTCTCTCTCTCATATATATATATATATATATATATATATAATTGTAAAAGGCCTCATTCGTGTTACATAACCATTAGAAAGTATCATAAGCATGAAAATGTATCCAATATCATCTCATATCATGTATCCATTGCTTTCTAATTATTAAAAAATTATATTCTTGAAATATTCATAATACTTTTCTTCCTGTCGTAATTGGATTGTTTTAAAATCTTATTTGTGTATTTGGTTTTTCTATCTGTAAAGGGTTGTGGTGGCCGCTGAGGCAACGTCCCTGATTGGTAATCGCCAGACTGGGGTTCGAGTCCCCCTTAAATTCGTTAGTTCCGTTGGTCACCGCAACCTCACCATCCATCATTGTGTGCAAAGGATGGTGGTTTTGGAGAGCCTATAGGTCTATCTGCTGAGTCATCAGCATCCATTGCCTGGCTTTCCTTGGTCCTAGCTTGGGTGGAGAGGGGGCTTGGGCGCTGATCATATGTATATATGGTCAATCTCTAGGGCATTGTCCTGGTTGATAGGGCATTGTCACTGTCCCTTGCATCTGCCATTCATGGTAGCCTTTAAAATCTTTAAAAGAGAACAGACAAATGTAGGCATTAGTCCTCTATTTATCTCAAGTTTTATTCCCCCTTAAGATCATCTTCTTCCACCTCCTATTCCGTTTTCATCTTAACCCCCAAAACATATCTGCCATTTACAGTCCTCTCAATAATCACCTCTCTCACTCTCTCATTCTCTTTCATCCGCATCTTCATCCCGTTCCTGTCCCCACCACCCACCCCTTGTCCCTCGCTAATCCTCCCTCCTTCCCATCTCCTACTCTGCTTTCCATTACTGCACAGCTAATAGAAGCCGAGGTGTTATCCTCTCATAGCCTGGCGTTACCCCGCGGCTGTTGCAGGTGACGATTATGATGGCTGCTGGAGTTCCAATATGGAAGCTGGAACTTTGGCTCTGGAGAATTGGAGAGACGGGTCGCGTTCATGAGCAGCTTTCTTGCTGCTGAAAGACAGTCAGTATTCGTGAGCGGTTTTGTGATCCTTGGAGAAACTCTAAAGTAGCTTAAAAGAGATTTTGGGTTGGATTTGTTCATGACTCTTTAGCTATGGTAAGCAGCTCTTCTAGGAGAAGGATATTGCCAAATCAAAATATTGTTCTCTAGTCTTGGGTAGTACCATAGCCTCTGTACCATGGTCTTTCACTGTCTTGGGGTAGAGTTATCTTGCTTGAGGGTACTCTTGGGCACACTATTCTATCTTATTTCTCTTCCTCTTGTTTTTTTCGTTAATGTCAACACCTTGATAGCTATGGCTTTGAAGTAGGCGGAGGTACGCGTCTCCAAAAGCACTTTACTTACACTTAGCATATCATTCCAGTAAATGTACCTTGGTAATCATGCTTTTCACCGTCTATGTAATTAAAAGAAAAGTCCTATCTTTATCTCAGGAAAACAGCCTAGTATTGCTCCCCGTTTTTATTTCATAAAATATTCTCTCTCTCTCTCTCTCTCTCTCTCTCTCTCTCTCTCTTTCTCTCTCTCTCTCTCTCTCTCTCTCTCTCTCTCGCCAGATTAATAAACCCATTTATATTTCCAAATATTACATCCATTTTCATTTCAGAAAATAATATTCTCTCCCTACCATTTTCATTTTACTTTTTGCAACTGCTCTCATATCAAAATGTTACAACCATTTTAATTTAAGAATATGACCGCTATTCTCCTTTCAAAATTTTACACTTACCTCCATTTCAGAATTAACGTAATTTTTTGCAGGAAAACTCTATTCTGTTTTCCGTTACCTCGAACGACAAACTGAACACACCGCAGGTGTTCCAGAAGGCGTTCGTCAAGAGCGACGTTGCCAAAGTAGGTCATTAAGCTAGGTCATATTGGAAATTAGTTCGTCTCAGAGAGAGAGAGAGAGAGAGAGAGAGAGAGAGAGAGAGAAAGAAGTTGATTAAATCAAAATTTTAGTCTATTGCATATTTAATGCTGACAGTATATTCCATTGGATTCCAAATCTAACTCTTCCCTAAATTGATATAAATGAATAAACACATTACAGGAACCTTTTCCCCTTCATCATGCCTCCCATGCTACACTGTAAGCCGACCCTTGAGTTTTGTTTGCCGCGTCCCTTCGACCCTCGTCCTCATTGATGTTTTCCTTTTCCTTTTTCTCCTTTCTCAGGGCTCCACATCTGTATCTTGTAGGTGTCCAACTCCGCGTCCCATCAACCCTCGTCCCTTCTCATCTGAACCTTATAGGTTTCCAAATCCGCGTCCCATCAACCCTCGTCCCTTCTCATCTGTACCTTGTAGGTTTCCAAACCCTCATCCCTTCTCATTTATAGCTTGTAGGTCCAGCTCCGCGTCTCATCAACCCTCGTCCCTTCTTATGTGTAGCTTGTAGGTCCAACTCCACGTCCTATCAACCCTTGTCCCTTCCCATCTGTAGCTTATAGCTGTCCAACTCCGCATCCCATCAGCCATCGTCCCTTTTCATCTGTAGCTTGTAGCTGTCCAACTCCACGTCCCATCAACCCTCGTCCCTTCCCATCTGTAGCTTTTAGCTGTTCAACTCCGTGTCCCATTGATCCTCGTCCTTTCTCATCTGTACCTTGTAGGTATCCAACTCCGTGTCTCATTGACCATCGTCTCTTTTCATCGGTAGCTTGTAGCTGTCCAACTCCGCGTCCCATCTACCCTCATCCCTTTCCATCTGTAGCTTGTTGCTGTCCACCTCCGCGTCCCATCGACCCTCGTCCCATCTGTAACTTGTAGCTGTCCAACTCCGCGTCCCATCTACCCTCGTCCCTTTCCATCTGTAGCTTGTAGCTGTCCACCTCCGCGTCCCGTCGACCCTCGTCCCATCTGTAACTTGTAGCTGCCCAACTCCGCGTCCCATCTACCCTCATCCCTTTCCATCTATAGCTTGTAGCTGTCCACCTCCGGGTCCCAACGACCCTCATCCCATCTGTAACTTGTAGCTGTCCAACTCCGCGTCCTATCGATCCTCGTCCCTTACCATTTGTAGCTTGTAGCTGTCCAACCCCGTGTCCCATCGACCCTCGTCCATCTCATCTGTAGCTTGTTGCTGTCCAACTCCGTGTCCCATCAACCCTTGTCCCTTCTCATCTGTAGCTTGTAGCTGTCCAACTCCGTGTCCCATCGACCATCGTCCCTTTCAATCTGTAGCTTGTAGATGTCCAACTCCTCATCCCATCAACCCTCGTCCCCTCCCATCTGTAGCTTGTAGCTGTCTAACTCCGTGTCCCATCGACTCTCTCCCCTTCCCATCGGTAGCTTGCAGCTGTTCAACTCTGCGTCCTATGGACCCTCGTCCCTTCCCATCTGTAGCTTGTAACTGTCCAACTCCGTGTCCCATTGACCATCGTCCCTTTCCATCTGTAGCTTGTAGCTGTCCAACTCCTGCTTGACATTATTAATGAACATTTAATGTTAATGCAGATGATGGTAAAAATGTCGTTTAATGTTAGTCGAAGAATGCTGCCTATTGCATATCACTATCACTTGTCCTCATTGATATGTCTTTGACGTCCCTGTTGTGTTGTGTTGACATCAGGTACGAAAGCAGCATCAGGACACTTGGACATCTTTTAAGTTTACACAACTGTATCGCTTAATATCAATATAATGACATCTATGAATCTGATTGAAAGAACAGAGCATCACAATCAGGTCTAAGAGCTGCTCAAGCGAGTGTGGCATTGAAGGAAATCTAGAAAAATTACATTTTCAAAAAAGAAGACATTTTCGTTTATTCCCTGAAAATTCCTTCCAACGAAAATGCGTAATTCAATGGGCTGATGTTTCCCTAAAATTAAAAGGGGGGTTGTTAAAGGGATAGGGGGAGAGGGCTTCAGCTACTCCCGTCTTTTAATACGTCAAAGGAGACGTTATCAACGAAGGGGGATTAGCCCTTAGGACGTCGGGGGGAAGGGGAGAAAGAGCCTCTTCCCTTTAGGGGAAGATGTCTTTTCCTCGCGAAATTTGCCTGCATCTTCATTACTCATCTGCCTACACTAATGAGGATGCCGAAGGGAAGAGGCTGACATTACCGGGAGGAGAGAGAGAGAGAGAGAGAGAGAGAGAGAGAATTTAAACGCTATGGCAAATGAAAAGAGAGAGAGAGAGAGAGAGAGAGAGAGAGAGAGAATTTAAACGCCATGACAAATGAAAAGAGAGAGAGAGAGAGACAGAGAGAGAGAGAGAGAGAGAGAGAGAGTGAGAGAGAGGTTTTATATGATATGACAAATGAAATGGAAGAGACAAAGAGAGAGAATTTAAACGCTATTACAAATAAAAGAGAGAGAGAGAGAGAGAGAGAGAGAGAGAGAGAGAGAATTAAACGCCATGACAAATGAAAAGAGAGAGAGAGAGAGAGAGAGAGAGAGAGGTTTTATATGATATGACAAATGAAATGGAAGAGACAGAAAGAGAGAGAATTTAAACGCTATTACAAATAAAAGAGAGAGAGAGAGAGAGAGAGAGAGAGAGAGAGAGAATTTAAACGTTATGACAAATACAAATGAAAAAGAAACGAGAGAGTGAGAGAGAGAGAGAGAAAGCGTTATGACAAATGAAAAGGAAGAAATATTTTAGAAAAACATCTGGTTTTCATGTCGAGAATATTGAATAACTTTATCAATTACTTAGAAGGAAGTAATAGATGAGCAATGTTTACTAAATAAGAAGACTTAATTATATAGAATGGTCACCTTTTGCCAAAAAGACTTGATTAGAAAGGATAGTCAATTATAACCGACCACTTTCCAGACTTGATTAGAAAGAATAGTCACTTTTGACCAGCAACTTTCCAGACTTGATTAGAAAGGATAGTCACTTTTGACTAACCACGTTCCAGTATAATTGATTCCATGAAGGCACATCTGGTTTTTGTAGTTTTGTGTAGCTGGTTTATAGTGTTGTTTGGAGGATTTTTTTTAATTACACCAGAAGAGTCAAAATGTTTTTCATTGTGTTTTATATATTTTTTACCATTTTATAACCATGATGTTTTGTCGTTTTTATTGTATTTTTATATTTCAAAATTTTTTTTTTTTTTGAATACCACAACACAGTATTTGACCTTTTTCATGTAACTTTGCCACGCTATAATTTTGGTGTATTCAAGAAAAAAAAGTACATTATTACTTGATAATTAGCTTAACAAGTAAATTTTCTTTCGAATCAGTTATTTTCACTCACTCCCATAACCCTTAAGAACAATCAGTTGTTTTAACGCACTGTACTTCCGTAACCAATTAGTAGGCTTCAGTTATTTTCCACAGATTTCCATAACCATCATACAGCCATCGGTTATTTTCATAGACTCACATAGCCATTAAACGAGCATCAGTTATTTTCATAGACTCCCATAGCCATTAAACGAGCATCAGTTATTTTCATAGACTCCCATTGCCATTGAACGAGCATCAGTTATTTTCATAGACTCCCATAGCCATTAAACGAGCGTCAGTTATTTTCATAGACTTCCATGGCCATTAAACGAGCATCAGTTATTTTCATAGACTCCCATAGCCATTAAACGAGCATCAGTTATTTTCATAGACTCCCATGGCCATTAAACGAGCATCAGTTATTTTCATAGACTCCCATGGCCATTAAACGAGCATCAGTTATTTTCATAGACTCCCATAGCCATTAAAGAGCATCAGTTATTTTCATAGACTCCCATGGCCATTAAACGAGCATCAGTTATTTTCATAGACTCCCATGGCCATTAAAGAGCATCAGTTATTTTCATAGACTCCCATGGCCATTAAACGAGCATCAGTTATTTTCATAGACTTCCATAGCCATTAAACGAGCATCAGTTATTTTCATAGACTCCCATGGCCATTAAACGAGCATCAGTTATTTTCATAGACTTCCATAGCCATTAAACGAGCATCAGTTATTTTCATAGACTCCCATGGCCATTAAACGAGCATCAGTTATTTTCATAGACTCCCATGGCCATTAAACGAGCATCAGTTATTTTCATAGACTCCCATAGCCATTAAATGAACATCAGTTATTTTCATAGACTTCCATGGCCATTAAACGAGCATCAGTTATTTTCATAGACTCCCATAGCCATTAAATGAGCATCAGTTATTTTCATAGACTTCCATGGCCATTAAACGAGCATCAGTTATTTTCATAGACTCCCATGGCCATTAAACGTGCATCAGTTATTTTCATAGACTCCCATGGCCATTAAACGAGCATCAGTTATTTTCATAGACTTCCATGGCCATTAAAGAGCATCAGTTATTTTCATAGACTCCCATGGCCATTAAACGAGCATCAGTTATTTTCATAGACTCCCATAGCCATTAAATGAGCATCAGTTATTTTCATAGACTTCCATGGCCATTAAACGAGCATCAGTTATTTTCATAGACTCCCATGGCCATTAAACGAGCATCAGTTATTTTTATAGACTCCCATGGCCATTAAACGAGCATCAGTTATTTTCATAGACTTCCATGGCCATTAAACGAGCATCAGTTATTTTCATAGACTCCCATGGCCATTAAACGAGCATCAGTTATTTTCATAGACTCCCATAGCCATTAAACGAGCATCAGTTATTTTCATAGACTCCCATGGCCATTAAACGAGCATCAGTTATTTTCATAGACTCCCATAGCCATTAAATGAGCATCAGTTATTTTCATAGACTTCCATGGCCATTAAACGAGCATCAGTTATTTTCATAGACTCCCATGGCCATTGAACGAGCATCAGTTATTTTCATAGACTCCCATGGCCAATGAACGAGCATCAGTTATTTTCATAGACTCCCATGGCCATTGAACGAGCATCAGTTATTCCCAGAGTCCCATGACCATCTAGTTCCCCCCCCCCACCCCACCCCATTACTCATACAATCAAAGGGTAACCATTTTTCCCTTAGCTGCCCTAGAAAACCTCACCCCAGTTATGACCTTCGCCAACGAAGTTGGAAGGAGGTTATATTTTAACCCCTGTTTATGTTTTGTGTGTGTGTTTGTTTGTGACCAGCTTCCTAGCCATAATTTTATTCGTAGAGTAATGAAACTTGCAGGGATTAACTGATATGTAAAAAGCTGGAACTGATTAAATTTTGGAAGGTCAAAGTTCAAGATCAAGATCACGGTCAAGCAAAACGTCCAATTCATGTAATCAGCCATAAGTTTGGACATCGTTGTCACAGATACTTTAAACCTGCTTCATATTTGAGTGTATAAAAATCCACGCCAATTAATAAATGTTAAGGTCAAAGGTCAAGGTTGATAAATAAGCTGCTGTGGTGGAGATCTGCGCACTACTGTGTGGCCCTCTAGTTGCTAATGGTCCACCATGCAAGTGGCGTGTTTAACAACCTGTTCTCTTCAAGCTGTAGGAACTCTATTACCCAATAAGCTGCTACAGCTCTCCGTTTCGTTAGTTTTTGCTGAATGTTTGTAGGTGTGGAGAGGTGACACTTTGCATGTTCGTGATATGTGGTTACGACAGTAAATGCGTAGTTGCTTTGATGACCTGCGGATGTGTTTGTAAATAATGCTGTGAATGGTGTGTTATATAGTGTAGGGTAATACCAAATTACAGGTGATGTATGGAATTTACTTAAAATTTTATTAGTGGGATGAACCTCAAATTCTTTATCGGTATATAAATATTATTATTCAATATCCAATTTAAACATTATAAATGTTATATGTGTCAGTGCATATAGTTTCATGTAAATGCAGAACAATTTCGTCTTTAATTAGCATTTCATTTAAGGTAACGCGATACAGTTGCCTACTGGCAACGCGCCTGACTCGCAATCCGTGGGCTGGGAGTATAAGCCCGGCCAAGCCCGTCAGGTTCCAGTAGTGTCTGCACCATCGCTCCTCTTGTTAGCTAGGGATGAGGGTTTGAGGTAGCCTAGAGGTCTACCTGCCAAGTCATCATCAGCCATTGCCTGGTCCTCCCTGGTCCTAGTTTAGGTGAAAGTTTTACTAAATTTAGCTTCGTAGCAATAAAACTACAAACTTATTAGCTGTAATGTAAAGAGAGCGAAATGCAGACAATACTTATCTAATTCGAGTTTGTTTTATTTTTCAATGCTCCTTTCAAGATGAATACGTCTTGAAATCCAAACTCTTAGTTGTGTGCGTGAATGTATATACACATCATCGATGTAAATATTTGTTAAAAAATCATAGTAATATGAAAAGATGGGGTCAAGCATTTAGTGAAAGGATTTGTTAACCAAGTTAACAAGTATATATAGTTTCAACATACTAAGAAAGAATAAGTTAATTAATTCAACAGGAATATTGTAAAACAATAACCGAGACTATGGTCTTCATACTGGATTAATGTCTTATTTACACACACATACACACACACACACACACACACATATATATATATATATATATATATATGTGTGTGTGTGTGTGTGTGTGTGTGTGTATACAGTATGAATGTGTGTATAGTTTTATGCATACAGTATATATATATATATATATATATATAGTATGTAATTCACAATGAATGAAACCCTACTAATAACAATAACGAACCCTGACTTGGGAAATCATGGTAAAACCCCAGCCGGAGTGTATGCAGCAGCGTTCCTGAAATTCCATTTAGAGATTCAAGCAGCGCTTTTACTCCACAATTATCTTTTCCGTATTTAATGCACCAAGAACTCGGCGGAAGTCTTGGAGGAACGCATTAGTATGTATATTTTCCTCTGAATTTAAATGCCTTCGCTTTCGCTGGATTTGTTTGCTTGTGTACACTTTTTTTTTATATATAAGAGATATTGTCTTGCGTTTGCATTGGTATACTTTTATGTTTGTAATAGTGTTGTTTATTGTTTGTAGATTATTACCTCCGCCAACGAAGTTGCAAGGAGGTTATGTTTACCGCCTGTTTGTGTGTTCGTGGGTTTGTTTGTGAACAGTTTCATGGCCACGATTCTAATCTTAGAGTAATGAGACTTGCTGGGATTAACTGTTATGTAAAAAGCTGGAAATGATTAAATTTTGGAAGGTCAAAGTAAAAAATCAAGGTCACGGTCCAGAAAAATGCCCAATGCACGTAATCAACCATCGTTGTCACAGTGACTTCAAACTTGGTTCATATTTGAGCGTACGAAAATTCACGACAATTAATAAATGGTAAGGACAAAGGTAAAAGTCAAGGTCGAGAAATAAGATGCCGCGGTGGAGGTCTGCGCTCTACTGAGTGCCCCTCTAGTTTTGTTTGGCGTTTCATAAAGGTTTTTCTTGCAAATATATTATCTTGCTTTTGCATTGGTTTATGTTTATGATAGGATTATTTATTGTTTGTGTATAAATTGTTTGCTTTTCCAGAGATATGTTCTTATATGTTTGTATAGCTGTTAGCTATGCTAACTTGTTAATATTTAGTTTTCGTGTTGGCATTCGTTTTTGTTTGTTTTGATGTTTGTTTCTGTTTGGATTGTATTGCATATATATTCTTATGTGTTTGCACTATTTTAATATAGTTTATATTTATGTTTCCGTTGATATATTTTCTCTCTTTTTTTTGTATTGCTTATTATATGCTTATGTGTACAGTTTCTTTTTGACATTTGCTTTGTTTGCAAGCAGGGTTAATGATCTTCCTTACATTCATATATCTGTATGCTTGTTTGCACAAATATTTATGATGTAATATTTCTGGATTACTTTATTTTGGTAAGATCTCAATTGCTTCGATGTACAACTATTTTAATCAAATATATTGCATATTTCGATTTTTGTGTATGTGTTTATATGTTTGTTCCAAGGAAGTCTGTAGATATAAAAAATCCAAATTAAAGTTCTTTCAAAAAAAAAAGTTAGAATAGATTAAAAATGAATAAAAAAAAAATGCCATTTATATGCAAGAAAAGTAGGCCTATATTTAAAAAAAAAAAATCTTATTTTAAGTTTAATTTTCGGATAAGTTATCATAGGACAAAAATGAAAAAGGAAAAACCATTTCAGCAAACAAAAAAAAAAAATGCGAAAAAATTTTGGTGTTCGAGGCACCTTTTTCCATTACCACTTTCACAAACCTTTTAAAAATAAGAAAAATTGTTGTGGCTGGGAGCGTGAACATTTTTCTTTTTTCTTTCGTTTTTTTCCGTTTAGTTCATTTCACTCGTCCGTGACTGTTAGCAGAGAAAGAATTGGAAATGTAACTCTTATATAAATTGCAATGTTGGAGAATAGATGTGATGAAATGAACGCTATCTGATTTGCACTTGTGCTGGAATTTGAAATTGAATTTGAATCATTCTGGAAATACCGAGGATGGTAGAAATGGTAATTTTTTTTTAAAGAATAAGATGCTAGCTACTAATCTACCTGTCTGACTCTTGGATTGGGTATCTTGACTGTGTCATTATTATTATTATTATTATTATTATTTTTTTTTATTATTGTTTTTGTTGTTGTTTGTTACCTAAGCTACAACCCTAGTTGGAAACGTGGGATGCTACTATTATTATTATTATTATTATTATTATTAGCTAAGCTGCAACCCTAGTTGTAAACGTAGGGTATTATTATTATTATTATTATCATTATTATTATTGTTGTTGTTGTTGTTGTTGTTGTTATTAGCTAAGCTACAACACTAGTTGGAAACGTGGGATCCTATTATTATTATTATTATTATTATCATCATTGTTGTTGTTGTTATTAGTTAAGTTACAAGCCTAGTTGGAAACGTGGGATGCTATTATTATTATTATTATTATTATTATTGTTGTTGTTGTTGTTGTTGTTATTAGCTAAGCTACAACCCTAGTTGGAAACGTGTGATGCTATTATTATTATTGTTATTATTATTATTATTGTTGTTGTTGTTGTTGTTGTTGTTGTTGTTATTAGCTAAGCTACAATCCTAGTTGGAAACGTGGGATGCTATTATTATTATTGTTGTTGTTGATGTTGTTGTTGTTATTATTGTTATTAGTATTATTGTTGTTATTATTATTATTATTATTCATTATTCATTATTGATTTTTATTTTTTATTTGTTACTTATTTGTTATTTATTATTTATGATTTATGATGTATGATTTATTATTTATTATTACTTAAGCTACAGCCAACTAGTAGGATGCTATAAGCTCAAGAGCTCCAACAGGGTAAAATAGCCAAACGCTGTTTTATCCATGATGCCAAGTACCGTGTAATCTTCGGCTCATCATCATCATCACCTCCTACACCTATTGACGCAAAGGGCCTCGGTTAGATTCCGCCAGTCGTCTCTATCTTGAGCTTTGAATTCAATACTTCTCCATTTATCATCTCCTACTTCACGAATCATATTGCTCAGCCATGTAGGCCTGGGTCTTTCAACTCTTCTAGTGGCTTGTGGAGTTCAGTTTTGGTGAGCTAATCTCTCTTGGGTAGTACGAAGAGCATGGCCAAACCATCTCCATCTACCCCTCATCATGATCTCATCCACATATGGCACTCGAGTAATCTCTCTTATAGTTTCATTTCTAGTCCTGTCCTGCCATTCAATCCCCAATATTCTTTTGAGGAATTTTTTCCCAAATCTGTTGGATATCGTTTCATTGTCATACCACGACTCATGTCCATAGAGTAATGCCGATCTCACTAAACTGATATATAGCCTGATTTTTATATGTAATTTCAAGAGATTTGATTTCCAAATTTTACTTAACCTAGCCATTCTCTGATTTACTTTTTTCAATCTTTCAATAAAATCAAATTCTAAAGACCCTTTATCAGAAATCATAGTTCCTAAATATTTAAATGATTCCACCTCATTAATCCTTTTTTCTTCCTATGATAGTTCATCTTCCATTGCATATTCCGTTCGCATCATCTCTGTCTTTCTTCTATTTATCTTCAACCCAACCTCGTGTGATATTTCATGCATTCTATTAAGCAGGCTTTGCGAGTCCTGTGGCGTTTTGCTATTAAGGACAGCATCATAAGCATACTTTTGGTCCGCTAATTTCCTGTTACCAATTAAGTCCAATCCTTCTCCACCATCTCCATCTGTTTTATGCATTAAAAAATCCATGAGGAGGATAAACAACATAGGTAACAATACATGCCCTTGGAGTACTCTACTGGTCACTGGAAATTCATTTGACAGGGCTTCACTAACATTAATTTTGCACTTGTTATGCTCATGAACAGACTTAATTAAATTTACATATTTAACAGGAACACCATAATAACGGCTATTAAACTATATTCACACTTGCCGTTCTCCTGCCCGGGTTCAGCGTCTTTCAACCTTTGGCCCTTTTTCAAGTATGCTGAAGAAAAGGAACTTGGTCCAAGGTGTTATAGCAGGCCTAACCTAGTTTATAATTCCGATATTGTTAAGGGTATAGATGTAACTTGTGGTTATTTTAAACGCTATGAGTACATACTACTAAATTTTTAATGTTATACGACCATATTTCTGTTATCTTGAACGGCATGAGAATATTACTATCATCTTCAATGTTGTTGGATTTTTGTTATTTTTAGTTGCATGAGAACATATTACTGTTATTTTGATAGGGGTTACTGCACTGTAATTCAATGGCCACTTTCCTTTTGGTAACGGTATAAGAGACTCTTTAGCTATGGTATGCAGATCTTCTTGGAGAGAGGCACTCCAAAATTAAATCATTGTTCTCTAGTCTTGGGCAGTGCCATAGCCTCTGTACCATGGTCTTCCAATGTCTTGGGTTAAAGTTCTCTTGCTTGCGGGTACACTCGGGCACACTATTCTATCTAATTTCTCTTCCTCTTTTTAAAGCTTTTAATGTTTATATAGGAAATATTTATTTAAATGTTTTTACTCTTGAAATATTTTATTTTTCCTTGTTTCCTTTCCTCACTGGGCTATTTTCCCTGTTAGGGCCCGTGGGCTTATAGCATGCTGCTTTTCCAACTAGGATTATAGCTTAGCAAGTAATAATAATAATAATAATAATAATAATAATAATAATAATAATAATAATAATAGTGAACGGTGTGGGTACATATTACTGTTATTTTGAACGACATAGCAACATGGGCTATCGTGAGGATATGTATAATGTGAACTTTCATATTAGTAAGCATGAATCGGCGTTTCGTGATGGTCCACCGTGTGTATTTTATTATGAAATTGTTATAAGAAATTTCCAAATCCTTACTGTAATCAGAGTACAGAAAATATTTTAATTATTTTTCTTTATTCTTTAAATATGACTTCATTTATCGTCTCGGATTTTTTTTATTAAGGAGGAATAAAAAGAAAAAATGAATATATGTATCAGCACATAATCATTTTAATCAAGTTAATATAAAGAAATAATGTAAAATAGCGTCGTTATATTTTATGATTAAAATTCCAGGTGATTCTTCCTGAAAACATGGCAAGGGAGACATTCAGCCGAGTTATTTACAAAGACGAATTATTCTTTAGGACGTGAAGGAGAGAGAGAGAGAGAGAGAGAGAGAGAGAGAGAGAGAGAGAGAGAGAGAGAGAGAGACGTGACGGGTCAAAAACCTTTTACTCGTAAAATTTTCTAAAAATATATCATTACACGTATGTCTAATATAATGAGGGGCCAGAGGAGATGGTCTTATCTAGAGCTCTTGGAGGGACCAGAAACTCATCTCAGTGAAATGTGTTTTATATATATATATATATATATATATATATATATATATATATATATATATATATATATATATATGTATATATATATATATATATATATATATATATATATATATATATATATATATATATATATATATATATATATGTATATATATATATATATATATATATTATTTATTTAATTATTTATTTATTCACACACACATATATATACATACATGTGTGTACACTATACGTGTATATATATACATACATACATACATACATATATCTATCTATCTATCTATCTATCTATCTATATATATATATATATATATATATATATATATATATATATATATATATATATATATATATATATACAGTATATGTATATATATATATGTATATATATATTTATATACATTTATATATCTATATATATTCATATATATATATATATATATATATATATATATATATAAATACTGCATGTGTATATATATATATATATATATATATATATATATATATATATATATCCATATATATATACTGCATATATATATATATATATATATATATATATATATATATATATATATATATATATATATATATATATGCATATATATATATATATATATATATATATATATATATATATATATATATATATATATATATATATATATATATATATATATATATATATATATATATATATATATATATATATATATATATATATATATATATCATACATAATATATATACCTTTTCCCTTAAGTATGGATTGTTTCCGAGAAAAAAAATAGTTGAATAGATAGTCAGAAGAAGACGTTTATTAAATAGACATATCGTCATTTTTAATATTTCATCATAATTTCTTTACGGAGAACGTAGCAGATTTTTTCTCTCGCATCTCAAATTTCATTGTATTTTTCATTAGCGTCAACAGAGGAGGGTAAATAGACAGAGGCTTCTCGGTCCCTCCTGCCCAATTAGACGTGCGTCAAGCAGACGCCTCGTCAGAGCCTCCCTTGAAACTTTTAAGTTTATTAGTTAGGTGTTGTTAATTATTTCCTTTTTTGTGTGCTTTTTAAGCTGATTATATGCGTTAGTATTATTTTAGAATTTTTAATTTTTTTGTGATTTTATATTTCATTTGTTGTTTGTTGCGTAAATTTAATCATTAGTCTGTTCAAAAGTTTTTGGATCTCTCTCTCTCTCTCTCTCTCTCTCTCTCTCTCTCTCTCTCTCTCTCTCTCTCTCTCTCTCTCTCTCTCTCTGTATATATATACACACACACACACACACACATACATACATATATATATATATATATATATATATATATATATATATATATATATATATATATATATATATATATATATATATATATATGTATATATATACATCATATATAATAATGATGATGATGATGATGATGATGATAATGTTAATTATTTTTAATATTATCATTATTAATTATTATTATTATTATTATTGTTATTATTATTATTATTATTATTATTATTATTATTATTATTATTATTATTATTATATTTGTGTACGTGTGCGTGCTCGCATGTAAAAAAAAAATCGTTATATATGTGCTTTTCACATTAAAAAGAATCTTTCATTTCCATCCTACATGAATATTGTTTTTAATCCAACTAAAATAAATAATTGTACTCTGATTAATATTTCATATCCCCATCCCCCGCGCTTCTCTCTTGGGGGGGGGGGGGGGAAATGGGGAGTTGGTGAAGAAGAGAAGATAAGATACCTCAGAACTGACAAGTCCTTTATAACCAAACTTAATCTAGTTCTTTTACGCCCACTCTCTCTCTCTCTCTCTCTCTCTCTCTCTCTCTCTCTCTCTCTCTCTCTCTCTCTCTCTCTCTCTCTCTCTCTCTCTCTCGTTCGTCACGTTTCTTATAAAAATATCACTCCGCTGATTGTTTTCGGAAATAGACGAAGTCGCGAATTAAGACGATGTAGAGGAAGGGAAAGTTAAAGATAGTGTGAATGATAAGGAAATAAAAGGATGAAATGGATAGAATAGGAAGACAAGGAAAAGCAAAGGCGAAAGTTTAGTTTCGTCACAATTATATCCTTGTTTCGAAGACATTCCGGCTTCCATTCTTTCTCGCACAGCGGCACTTTTCGCGTCGCAAACAACGGTGCCAATAAACAAAAGATTTCCCTCCTTGTCTCGTGGACGGCTGGTTTGCCCAGGCTTTTTTTTTTTTCTTTCTTTTTTTCGTCCAAGTTTTCTTCTGTGAAACAAAATTTGGATCGCAAGTTTGCCACAAGTCATTACTTTCATCAGATAGCGGGGGAACCGCTTGCCAAAAACATGCAATGTGTTGCCTGTCGGCAAGTTTGTTGTTGTTGGTTGTTGAAACAACTGGCGTGTTGCCGTCATTAGATCTGTGTGCTTTGCGTGAAAGATGGTGAAAGGGAAATATATATTTTCATATATATATATTCATATATATATATATATATATATATATATATATATATATATATATATATATACTATATATATATATATATATATATATATATATATATATATATATATATATATATATAGAGAGAGAGAGAGAGAGAGAGAGAGAGAGAGAGAGAGAGAGAGAGAGAGTATATATATATAGTATACATACAGTATATATATATATATATATATATATATATATATATATATATATATATATATATATATATATATATATATATATATATATATATATGATTTATGCATATATATATGTCTGATCGCTCACAGTAAACAAACTTAATTTGGATGTCCCTGACTAGACAGCTTTGCTGATCATGGCAATACACAAATCCTCTCACCACGTTAAGGTATCCCTACTCAGTTCACTCCTTTTTAATCACGTGCAATCCCAGATATCCAGGGATTACAGTATATATCTTCCTGAATACAATCCGACTTCTGCAATCCCTCGTCAGTGTGCAATAAATATTCAAAAATGTTTTCTACCCATCTGGCCTTCGCTTCAATTGCTTTGATTGATTAAATTCAATCAGCGCTTCAGATGCCCCTCTTTCTTTATCTTTATAGTTTATAGGGTTTCTAGATGGGATTGAGCCATATAGATATCCATTGAGCATTCACATATCCGTTCAGTCCTATGCATTGTTATGCATACATGCAAATATGTGCATATGTTCACACAAGACGTAAAAAGATGTTATTGCAAAGGTATTTCATTTGATAAAATATCCTTTTCTTTTTTGAAATATGTAAAAATTAGTATATTCGGAGTTTTTAAACATATATATGGGCTATTTTAAGGTCTTTTATGTAAATCAGTGTTCTGTACTAATTTCTTCTGAAATACATGGAATTTTTATAATTTATTCCTATGGTTTTTGCTTCACATTACGTTAAGGAAATGTCTAGCAATTTACTGAATAGGGAATATACCACCATTTGTTAACGTATTTTGAGTAATTGAATTCATTTATTCATGTCATACCAGAGTATCTTAGAATTCCTAGAATTATCTTTTTGTTCCTTATTGGTAGAATTCTCTTCTCATAATGTCTCAGAACCGAATCCTTCGGTAAAATTACCTTCTCGTTGTCTCTGAGAACCCTTTTTCGATAAATTACCTTTTCATTGTCTCTGAGAACCCTTTTTCGATAAAATTACCTTTTCATTGTCTCTGAGAACCCTTTTCGATAAAATTACCTTTTCATTATCTCTGAGAACCCTTTTTCGATAAAATTACCTTTTCATTGTCTCTGAGAACCCTTTTTCGATAAAATTACCTTTCATTGTCTCTGAGAACCCTTTTCGATAAAATTACCTTTTCATTGTCTCTGAGAACCCTTTTTCGATAAAATTACCTTTTCATTATCTCTGAGAACCCTTTTTCGATAAAATTACCTTCTCATTGTGTCTGAGAACCGTTTTTCGATAAAATTACCTTCTCATTGTCTCCGAGAACCCTTTTTCGATCAAATTACCTTCTCATTGTCTCTGAAAACTGTTTCCCTCGATAGAATTACCTTCTCATTGTCTCTGAGAACCGTTTTTCGATAGAATTACCTTCTCATTGTCTCCGAGAACCCTTTTTCGATAAAATTACAATCTCATTGTCTCTGAGAACAGTTTCCTCTGATAGAATTACCTTTTCATTGTCTTTGGGAACCTTTCTTCGATAAAATTACCTTCTCATTGTCTCTGAGAACCGTTTCCTCTGATAGAATTACCTTCCATAGTCTCTGAGAACCATTTTATGATGAAATTACCTTCTCATTGTCTCTGAGAACCTTTTTCGATAAAATTACCTTCTCGTTGTCTCTGAGAACCGTCTCCTTTGATAAAATTACCTTCTCGTTGTCTCTGAGAACCTTTTTTCGATAAATTACCTTCTCGTTGTCTCTGAGAACCGTCTCCTTTGATAAAATTACCTTCTCATTGTTTCAGAGAACATTTCTTTCGATAAAATTACCTTCTCATTACTCTTGAGAACCTTTCTTTCGATAAAATTACCTTTTCATTATCTCTGAGAACCTTTTCGATAAAATTACCTTCTCGTTGTCTCTGAGAACCGTCTCCTTTGATAAAATTACCTTCGCATTGTTTCAGAGAACATTTCTTTCGATAAAATTACCTTTTCATTATCTCTGAGAACCTTTTTTCGATAAAATTACCTTCTCGTTGTCTCTGAGAACCCTCCTTTGATAAAATTACCTTCTCATTGTTTCAGAGAACATTTCTTTCGATAAAATTACCTTCTCATTATCTCTGAGAACATTTCTTTCTATAAAATTACCTTCTCGTTATCTCTTGAAAACCTTTCTTTCGATAAAATTACCTTCTCATTGTTTCAGAGAACATTTCTTTCGATAAAATTACCTTCTCATTATCTCTTGAGAACTTTTCTTTCGATCAAATTACCTTTTCATTGTCTCTGAGAACCGGTTCCTTCGATAAAATTACCTTCTCATTGTCTCTTAGAACCGTTTCCTCTGATAAAATTACCTTCTCATTGTTTCAGAGAACATTTCTTTCGATAAAATTACCTTCTCATTACCCCTGAGAACATTTCTTTCGATAAAATTACCTTCTCATTACCTCTGAGAACATTTCTTTCGATAAAATTACCTTCTCATTACCTCTGAGAACATTTCTTTCGATAAAATTACCTTCTCATTACCTCTGAGAACATTTCTTTCGATAAAATTACCTTCTCATTGTTTCAGAGAACATTTCTTTCGATAAAATTACCTTCTCATTATCTCTGAGAACATTTTTCGATAAATTACCTTCTCATTACCTCTGAGAACATTTCTTCGATAAAATTACCTTCTCATTGTTTCAGAGAACATTTCTTTCGATAAAATTACCTTCTCATTACCTCTGAGAACATTTCTTTCGATAAAATTACCTTCTCATTACCTCTGAGAACATTTCTTTCGATAAAATTACCTTCTCATTGTTTCAGAGAACATTTCTTTCGATAAAATTACCTTCTCATTACCCCTGAGAACATTTCTTTCGATAAAATTACCTTCTCATTATCTCTGAGAACCTTTCTTTCGATACAATTACCGTCTCATTTTCTCTGAGAACCTTTTGATAAAATTACTTTTTCATTGTCTCTGAGAATCTTTCAATAAAATTACCTTCCCATTGTCTCTGAGAACCTTTCTTTCGATAAATTACCTTCTCATTACCTCTGAGAACATTTCTTTCGATAAAATTACCTTCTCATTACCTCTGAGAACATTTCTCGATAAAATTACCTTCTCATTACCTCTGAGAACATTTCTTTCGATAAAATTACCTTCTCATTACCTCTGAGAACATTTCTTTCGATAAAATTACCTTCTCATTGTCCTCTGAGAACATTTCTTTCGATAAAATTACCTTCTCATTACCTCTGAGAACATTTCTTTCGATAAAATTACCTTCTCATTACCCCTGAGAACATTTCTTTCGATAAAATTACCTTCTCATTACCTCTGAGAACTTTCTTTCGATAAAATTACCTTCTCATTATCTCTGAGAACCTTTCGATAAAATTACTTTTTCATTGTCTCTGAGAACCTTCCTTTCGATAAAATTACTTTTTCATTGTCTCTGAGAACCTTTCGATAAAATTACCTTCTCATTGTCTCTGAGAACCTTTCGATAAAATTACCTTCTCATTGTCTCTGAGAACCTTCCTTTCGATAAAATTACTTTCATTGTCTCTGAGAACTTTTCTTCGATAAACTTACCTTCTCATTGTCTCTGAGAACAGTTTCCTCTGATAGAATTACCTTCTCATTGTCTCTGAGAACTTTTCTTCGATAAACTTACCTTCTCATTGTCTCTGAGAACAGTTTCCTCTGATAGAATTACCTTCTCATTGTCTCTGAGAACCTTTTTTCGATAAAATTACCTTCTCATTGTCTCTGAGAACTTTTCTTCGATAAACTTACCTTCTCATTGTCTCTGAGAACAGTTTCCTCTGATATAATTACCTTCTCATTGTCTCTGAGAACCTTTTTTCGATAAAATTACCTTCTCATTGTCTCTGAGAACGATTCCTTTGATAGAATTACCTTCTCATCTCTGAGAACCTTCCTTTCGATAAAATTACTTTTTCATTGTCTCTTAGAACCTTTCGATAAGATTACCTTCGCATTGTCTCTGAGAACCTTCCTTTCGATAAAATTACTTTTTCATTGTCTCTGAGAGTCATTTCTTTCAATCCTTGTAGTCCACGTTCCTTCAGTTCTCGTATTATGCCTTTCTATTTTCCTTATTCTATTTTCCTCTTTCCGTTTCCTCGCCTCCATCCTTGAAATTCAGAAATCTCTTCTTCTGGGATTAAGTTGACTGGGAAAAAACATAACTTTAGGTTCCCTGAAGGCTATCGGCCATAACCTCTCTTTTACCCAAAGGCCTTTTCGACACTGCACCTTCAACCTTCTCTCCTCTCGAACCCGATCCAGATTTCTCGACTTAATTATGCAATATCGAAGGGCCTAACTTTCCGCGTCAATTTCCTATCTTGGGGTGCATGATATGCAAAGTGAAAAATTTGGATTTTTATTTTAAATCAAGCATAAAAAATTTATTTTTTTTCTATAAAATGTTTTTAATTTTTTTCTTTATTAAAATATTTTGGATTTTTTACTATATACAGCATAAAATTTTAGAAATTTTTCTGTTTACCTAAATTTTTTTAATCTTTTCTATATGCAACATAGAATTTTTGATTTTTTTCAAGTGCAACATAGAATTTTGGATATATTTTCTTATATGTGACAAAACTATATGTAACATTAAATTTTGCCATTCTCTCTCTCTCTCTCTCTCTCTCTCTCTCTCTCTCTCTCTCTCTC
>NC_090743.1:38335312-38347812 GCF_036898095.1 Palaemon carinicauda
TGATAGAATCTGCCATTTCTTTCACTTTTATCTCATTAATCCTAGTTCCTATAGGCATATTTTTTTCTTTTTATCATCCATGTAATTCATTTTTTTTTTCATTTTGTCTTCAATTCACTTACTATTTTTACCAGTTTACCCATTATTCCTCGCATTAATTTAATTTACTTATGTTTTTATGAATTCCTTCCTTTCCACGGAATTCCTCAATTTTCAAAACACCACCCAATGGAGGTACTGTGAAATTGTGGATTGGAGTACAGAAAAGAATTATTAAAGAAATTAAATAAATAAATAAATAAAACATTTTTATTAGAAAAAAAATGAAGCAAATTGGGATCTGGGATTGGAGTACTGGAAATGGTTATTAAAAAAAAAAAAAAAAAACATATTTTTTAATAGGAAAAAAAATATACTGTCCAGATATGCTAGTGTTTGTAAACGTTTCATGCTTTTGTCATACAAAATAACGACACCAAAAATGCGTACCTGAAATGTAATTGTTTGAAAACGTCCAACACAAACGCGAGCATTGTGTATTCATACGCAGAAGAAATCGCACCCAATTACAATGCAGTGTACCTTTGCTTGGTACCTTTGTTATATTTTAAATGTCAGGGTTTAAAATTTTAAAGGCCGGTCATGAATGGCAGAAGCAAGGAACAGTCACATTGCCCTATCAAGCAGGACAATACCCTAGAGACTGACCACATATACATATGATCAGCGCCCAAGCCCCCTCTGCAGCCAAGCTAGGACCAAGGAGGGCCAGGGAATGGTTGCAGATGACTCAGCAGATACACCTATAGGCTCCCCAAACCCCAATTCTTAGCTCACAAGGATGGTGAGGCTACAGTTACCAAAGAAACTAACTATTTTGAGCGGGACTCGAACCCCAGTCTGGCGATTACCAATCAAGGACGTTACCCACATCGGCCACCAAAACCATGAATAATAATAATAGTATTTTACCTTTTGCACCCAGGATGCCACGCAGTGATATTAGCTTGGCGAACCAAACCTCGTATCATTTCGACGAAAATAGATACGATTTCGGTACAAAACACACTTGAACGTTCTGGATATTATATTAATTCAGTTTTGGGGTGGGATCTCCAGCTGTCATGAGTATAATTGAAATATTGAGTTTACTTTCAAACTATTTTGTGGATAATGGTAAAGTAAGGTTAAAGTTATAGAGAAATTATGAATTTCGTAGTCAGTGATGATAAGATTATTTATATTTACTACGCATTTCATAAAACATTTACGCATTTCACAGGGTACTTGCATATTGATTATATCCTGCAGTAATATTTTGTTGTATATTTATCAGATATAATTTTTTTTACAGTTAATAGAAAGAAAAATTAAAAACTATAATGAAATATACTGGTTTTGCTTGAAATGATGAAATCGTGGTGTTTTTTTTTTTTTTTTTTTTTTTTTTTTTTTTTTTTTTTAATAGTGCGAAAAATATTTTCACTGTGTATATTAATTGTACCCTGCAGTAATATTCCGTTGTACATTTGTTAGATATCATTGTTTTTTACGGATGAAAAAAAACGCGTTTTTTTTAATTAATCTTAATGATACGAAAAATATTTTCTCTGTGTATATTGATTATACCCTGCAGTAATATTTTGGTGGACTTTTGTCATATATCGCTGCTTTTTGGACATATAAATGAAAAAAATGGTAAAATATATTGGTTTTGCTTGAAATTATAAAACCACGTGGGATTTTTTTTGTAAATTAATCTTATTTTACAAAAAGAGAAAAAATAGAAATTATGTTTTTGTCTTTTTATAGACCTCATCGACTATTGTCCCTGAGAACCTTTCCTCTTCATTTCCTTCTTCCCCAATACTCCCCAAACACATTTCTCCACCGCCACCCCCCGCCCCCAATCCCCTTTGTCCATAACATTCCCCTCCCCACCTCCCTTTCCTAAAATCCCTTGGAAAATTTTTATAATGATCTCGGGCGTTTTAAACGTATGGAGTATGTTAGAAAATAGTGTCCTTGGTTAGAAACGTCTTTAAGGACGAGAGAGAGAGAGAGAGAGAGAGAGAGAGAGAGAGAGAGAGAATCCCTCATCACTGAAACTTATTGTAATTGTTGATAATTCAAGAAACTGTCAAGCTGAATGTGCCTTTAGAAATACGATAATCTCACACTTTCTTTGAAGTTTGCTACATTTATGTAATTTGTCGTATACGTCTAATTTCAAAAAATAACACATGAATTGTCGGAGACTAGGGGAATCCTTTCTTTCTGTAGAGGGTTTAAAGGTTTAAAGGTCGCTCATGAATGGAACAGGGACATTGCTCTATCAAGCAGGACAATGCTCTAGAGACTGAGCATATATACAGTACATATGATTAGCGCCCAAGACCTCTCTCCACCCAAGCCAGGACCAAGGAGAGCTAGGCAATGCCTGCTGATGACTCAGCAGATAGGCCTATAGGCTCCCCAAAAACCCCCATTCTAAGCTCCCAAGGATAGTGAGGTTGCAGCGACCAAAGGAACTAACGAGTTTGGGCGAGTCAGGGACTTTACCACAACGGCCACCACTACCTATAAAAAGTACCTTGATTTTAAGAAATGACACCTGAATTGTCGGAGACCGAATGATATTTTGTTATTTCTATTTACAAAATTCGTATATGTATACTGCTAATTATCATATATGCAAAACAAAACAAAAATTCTACTTTCATACGTAGGTGACGGTGTTTTTAAGCATATTGCTACTGCAGTTCGTACCCAAACGTTTGATGGAAATTGTGATATTAGAATTCTATCTAGGCTAAGAAACATTCGTAATTTCTGATATGTAAAACATTCTAAAATGAAATGTAAATATTTGTACAAGGTGTTTTAGACATCCTGACATGGAAATTTGGCCGTGGTGATAATTATTTCATGATTTATGCAAGCATCCAAGAACATTCTCTCTCTCTCTCTCTCTCTCTCTCTCTCTCTCTCTCTCTATATATATATATATATATATGTGTGTGTGTGTCTGTGTGTGTGTGCATATTTATATATATATATATATATATATATGATAATTTTGCATATATAGACGTGTTTTTCTGATTCATAAGAGCCATATATTATACTCCTAATATCTGGATTCTCTCTATACCTCGGGATCAGAGACTCAAAGGTGAATGAACCCAAAGGTAATAGCTTCTGGTCAGCTGGGGAATCGAATCCAGCCCCAAGAAACTAAGGTTCTATTGATTGAGTTGCCTAATCGATGGAACCTCAGTTTCTTGGGCCTAGGTTCGATTCCCCGGCCGACCAGAAGCTATTATCTTTGAGTTGATTCCCCCTTTGGTCTCTGATCCCGAAGTAGAGAGAGAATCCAGATATTAGGAGGAGTATAATATATAAATTATGCCTTATATGAATATATACATTTTATATATATATATATATATATATTTATATATATATATATTTATATATATATATATATATATATATTTATATATATATATATATATATATTAATATATATATATATAAATATATATATATATATAAATATATATATATATATATATATATATAGAAAGAGAGAGAGAGAGAATTGTGTACATATATATAAAGAGAGAGAGAGAGAGAGAGAGAGAGAGAGAGAGAGATAAATAGGTAATATAGAATACTAGCCCCGAGACTTTTTTTTCTAACTTGATTGTGAACCGCCGAAGTCAACCAACCACCAGATACATAGTTCATATGTTATAAGTCAGGAAAGGGTACAATATATTGCTCAGTAATGTTCTAAAGTCTTTTTCTATCTGGGTTGAACCCAATGGAGGTGACCAAAATGCCAATGCATCAAAAGCTGTTATTTCATATTCGGATCACCAAAATCATCATAAAGCTCTTATTTCATATTCGGATAAGTATATATAAGATTTTTTTTTTTTTTTTTAAGTAATGTTCTTTTTCCCGTCTTTTTTAATTTTCAAATAAATAAATGTAGCACATGTAGCACAGCAAATCTATTGTATTGAGTTCAAACTTGCTGCAATTGTTTTCATGTTGAACAGGCTGGTATAAGTCTTTTTATATATAAAATATCTGTATTGATGTTACTGTTTTTAAAATATTTCATTATTATTGTTTATTATTTCTGATATCGTTTATCTATTTCTTTATTTCCTTTCCTCAATGGGCTATTTTTCCTTGTTGGAGCCCTTGGGCTTATAGCATCCTGCTTTTCCAACTAGGGTTGTAGCTTAGCTAGTAATAATAATAATAATAATAATAATAATAATAATAATAAGTGAAGGGGATGTTCATGCCATTTAAAAAGCAAACCGCTTTTTTTATATCCAACCGACTCCAGTAAGTCCCAGCTAAGTTATTTGAAAGGACGAGACAATCTTTTTAATCTCTTTTCTAAGTAGAAATCTCCATTACAGAAAGGGAATGTGTATACACTTATCTCGCATCTTAAGATAAAGAGAATTTCGACGACCCTTCCCCTAAGAAGCTGCCTTGAAATCTAATTATGCGTTGGTAAATGCTTTCGTCCCTGTAACTTGAGGACATCCTGATCAACCCTTAATGCTCTCTCAGTGGCCCTGAGATTTAGGGGAACTTCCCTAAATGCAGGGGAAATTGTCATATTTATGGGGGTGTTATCTTGCTAAATGATCTCTAGCTGAGGCCTTAGGAAATAAATAGGGTCTCTGGGTCTCATGGATATAAAAGTGCTTGAGGGCTAGAAAAGCACTATAAAGGCTAGAAAAATGCTAGAAAGGCTAGAAAAGTGCTAGAAAGGCTAGAACATTGTTAGGAAAGCTAGAAAAGTGTTAGAAATTCTAGAAAAGTGCTAGGAAGGCTAGAAAAGTATTGAGAAGTCTAGAAAAGTGCTTAAATGCTATAAGAAAGACGATAAAAATGCTAGGAACTAGAAAAGTGTTGTAAACTCTATAAAAAGTCAAGAAAAGGGCTCAAAATGCTATAAGAAAGACGATAAAAGTGCTAGGAACGAGAAAAGTGTTGTAAACTCTATAAAAAAGCCAAGAAAAGTGCTCAAAATGCTATAAAAAAAAAAGAAGATGATAAAGGTGTTAGAAAGGCTAGAAAAGTAATCCAAAGCAATTTATGGACATTGATATGTAACTGGGAATAAATCTACATGCTGAGGTTTATTCTATAATATTCCATTTGTTGTTCTTAGTTACAGGAATATTCCATGGACGAGGAAAGTGAGAGCATAAAAAATAATAAATAATTAAGTTTATTCTATAGAATATTATGAAAAATAGAGTAGGAAAGTTGGGGCATGATATAATCTTCTTGAAGGTAAATCTAGTAGGTAGTAGGTTGGCCAGGGCACCAGCCACCCGTTGATGTACTACCGCTAGAGTGTTATGGAGACTATACTACATTGGATCCTTCTCTCTGGTTACGTCTCATTTTCCTTTTGCCTACACATACACCGAATAGTCTGGCCTATTCTTTACATATTCTCCTCTGTCCGCTTACACCTGACAACACTGAGATTACCAAACAATTCTTCCTCGCTCAAGGGGTTAACTAGTGCAATATAATTGTTCAGTGGCTTCTTTCCTCTTGGTAAAGGTAGATGAGACTCGTTTGTTATAGTAAGCAGCTTTTCTAGGAGAAGGACACTCCAAAATTAAACCATTGTTCTCTGGTCTGGGACAGTGCAATTACCTCTGTAGAGTTCTCTTGCTTAAGGGTACACTCGAGCACACTATTCTATATTATTTCTCTTCCTCTTATTTTTTTTTAAGTTTTTATAGTTTATATATGAAATATCTACTCTAAGGCTGTTACTGTTTTTAAAATATTTTATTTTAATTGTTAATAACTTCTCTTTTCTCACTGGACTATTTTCCCTGTTGGAGCCCTCGGGCTTATAGGACTTTGTTTTTCCAACTAGGGTTGTAGCTTAGCAACTAATAATAATAATAATAATAATAATAATAATAATAATAATAATAATAATAATAATATATGAAAGTATAATAATCAAGAATCAAGTCACAAGACCAAAAAGGCTATTTCATATGATTTTTTTTTTTTTCTGCTCTCGAGTAAATGTGACTCAGCCTTGAAAAGAAATATATTATTTAAGCAGAAACAGCTCTTTAATTAGAATGCCAAGATGAAGAAAAGACTTGCCCACACATCCACAAACACAAAGAGGAAAACTGCAAAGTCTGTTCAGCGAGATGCATTTGAGTAATGAATTAAAACCAGCATCATCTTCCTTAAGTTAATCTTGCTTGAGTGCTTCCGTGTTCCTGAAGCCACTCGCTTAATTCTGCTTCTAGAACGCAATAAAATGCGTTAATATTTTTTTGCCTTTGAATGGAAGGCAGCTTTATGCTTAGCGCAGTTCTTTTGCAATTAATGGAAATGAATGACAGTGAAGATTTGTTGCTTGGAAATTTATTTTTACCTCTGCCTACGAAGTTAGAAGGAGGTTATGTCTCACTACCTGTTTGTTTGTTTAGGAACAGCTTCCTGGCCACAATTTTAAACGTAGAGTAAAGAAACTTACAGGGATTAACAGTTATGTAGAAAGTTGGAGATTATTAAATTTTGGAAGCTCTTGGTCATAGGTCGAGGTCACGGTCAAGAAAACTTTCCAATTCACGTATTCAGCCTTAAGTTTGGACATCGTTGTCACAGAGACTTTGAACTTGCTTCATATTTGTGTGTTGGAACATCCTCGCTAGTTCTTACATGGTAAGGTCTAAGGTCAAGGTCAAGGTCGAGCAAACGATCGGATAATAAGCTGCTGCGGCGGAGGTCTGCGCTCTACTGAGTCCCCATCTAGTATTGTTATGTTATCTTGATTTATTCAGGTTTTGGATCCGTTTAGGATCTTTCAATATAAGGAATTTTTTTAGGTGAATTTTTAAATTACGACATTTTGTAAATTGTTCGAAATATATTTAAGAGTAAAAGGGAAATGTTTGTACTTTTTCCGAGTTTTGATACAACTGAATTCTTTGAGTAGTTAAAGTGTTGTTGTCTTTTCTAGCATAGTCTAACTTAACATTACATCATTTCAGTATCTTCCCTATAGGGTTAAATTTGATACAAATTCAGTCCTTGAATCCTAGTTAACTTAATGTTTCTTCCATACCATCTATTATATATATATGGATTAAGTTTTTTCCTATATATATATATATATATATATTCATAAGTACACACACATATACATGTATATATATATATATATATATATATGAAGTCATTGTGATATATATATATATATATATATATGTTTTTGTATATATATACGTAAAAATCACAGGGAAACTTGATGCTCAGATGCAAAAGAACCACAGTGAAAAGGTAAATATGAAATATAAAATAAAGTCCTGACTAGTTTCCTGAAGAAGTATAAAACTAGTCAGGACTTAATCTTATATCTCCTAGTTTCCTTTTCACAACAGTGACAGAGCACTTAGCCATCTTTCTTCGTGGCTAAGTGGTATGTCCGTAATGTTACAGCCTGGACCAGGGATCGACTCCCGGCTGGTCAGAAGCTATTGTCTTTGAGTGGTTCCGCCTGGGCTCTGATCCCGAGGTCGGTAAGAGAATCCCTATATTAATGTATGAACATATATGGCTTATTTGAATATGAAAAAACACGTCTAAATGTGCAAAATTTATAATGTATATTTGTGTATATATATATATATATATATATGTGTGTGTGTGTGCGTGTGTGTGTGTGTGTGCGTGTGTGTGTGTGTAGCTTCGAAACTTGTGCTTCGAAACCGCCAAAGCCAAGGGAGAAGAGGACCACTCGAAAAGTTTCTCAACAACGAGAGGAGGCTTAGAAGGGGACAAATTTGAAAGTAAATTACTTTAAGTAAATTACTTCCTTCTTTGGGAATTTCCTCTGAAGTGGCTCCCTTTGTTTTAACATGACAAAGTGGTTGTTTGAAAATTTGAATAAGTTTGAATAGGACGCTTTGTTTAATTGAATGCCGTATTATTATTAGCTCTCTCTCTCTCTCTCTCTCTCTCTCTCTCTCTCTCTCTCTCTATATATATATATATATACATATATATATATATTATATATATATATATATATATATGTGTGTGTGTGTGTGTGTGTATGGTAAAAATACCTCACACAAATACTCATATACATAGTAAATTACACAAACTTTGTGTGTATAAATATATGTATATATATCAGCTCTATGTACATTTTCTCCCCTGGCTGCGACCAACTGCAGTTGAATAATCGCCAGCTACCTCATTCACTGGTGTTTGATCTTTAAGGAAAACTGGCCCAAGAACATTTTTTTTTTCATTTGTAGGAAACAGTAATTATTATTTATTATTTACGAAAGTTTTCATAACGTGATATTATAAAGTTCCAATAATGAAATGTAAAGTTATAGAACTTAAACCTATTTTTTTCATGAAATGATCATTTGATTTATTGCTGGAAAAATATTGCAATTCATGCAATAGCAAGTGACACAGCCACGTAGAATAATAATCATGATATTCTCCAGAATATGAAATTCGCAATGAACGCCCTGGGTCTCCTAATTGCAAAAGCCATCAACCCATGAGAAGATCAATGCATTCGCAAAACACCCCAGGCCAAATCTGGTCGAGATTGCCGGACGAGATAGCATTCCAATAAATAGGCGAGTCTCCCCTCCAGAGAACATTATTATGGGTTGATCAAGTCTCCTCAGGTCACGTAAGGATGAAAGCGTTCCTCAGACGATATTAGATTTGGGTTTGGCCTCTCTGCGCAGAAGGGTGGGAGGAAATTTTCTTTCGTCTTGGACATATAGACGAAGATTTATGGTTTTGACTCTCTCTCTCTCTCTCTCTCTCTCTCTCTCTCTCTCTCTCCTCAAATATTGAGAAAATAAAGTAATGTACATGAGAAAAGAAAAGAATATATCTACAACTGAACAAAGATAGGGAGAGAAGGGAAGAACTGCAGATCTTCTTGGCTTTTATTTAACTTTGCGTGCCATGCAAATTAAAATCTAGCACTTAGGCAGATAATTTGGTGTATGGTCCTTTAGTTTTATAAGAAAATCGAAGATTTATTTATTAACTGATACTTTTCGTGGCTTGTTTTGTGCAGTAATCAAATTTATAGACATATTGTTGTGGAAGTTGATTGCTGTGCCAGTGCACTTTAAAAATGTACCTCCTGAACACGAGCAGACATTGTACAGCAATATATATATATATATATATATGTGTGTGTGTGTGTGTGTATGTGTGTGTGTGTGTGCGTGCGTGCGCACAGGGGGATCCAAAAGTAGATGTACAGTTTGTGGAATAAGTTTATGTATTGGTTATATTATAACAGGTGTATTTTGATTTACAATGAAATTTAAGGGCTTTTGTATTATTGTTTACAGTAAAGTTTAATTAATAATGGAATAATTGTGTTAGTATATGTAATTGTATGCATATGTAATCTCAAAATAAATGTAATCATTTACTGCCCACTTACTCTTGGATCCTCCTGTTTATGCGTGTGTATATATATACATATATATATATATATATATATATGTGTGTATATATATATATATATATGTATGTATATATATATTATTTTTCAGATTTTATCTTATTATTTTAAATGATGATGTATTATAACCAGAATACACTTTGTGTTTATTGTTTTTATTATTATTACTATTAATATTAGTTAAGCCATAACCCTAGTTGGAAAAGCGAAATACTATAAGCCCAAGGGCTCCAACAGGGAAAAAATAGCTGAGTGAGGAAAGGAAATATGGAAATGAATAAACAATTTAAGAATTAATGAACAAATTTACCTGGGAATTTTTACAGGAGCAATATTTTTTCTATGCATTTTATTTTTTTTTTTTTTTTTTTAGGTCTTAAGGGTCAGACAAAAACACAAAGTAATCTTCGATGGAATTAGGAGAATTTTTTTTTATACGGAATCATACCAAACTTTAGCCCTAGTGTTATTCTTACAGAAGTGGCTCTGTCTGGACAAACAGTTTCCCTTTCCTCTATTATTTTTGTCAGTGTTTTTGTTGGTGTTAGAACAAAGTTTCTTCGTAAATTGCTGATCCGGACATTTTTCTATTTACCTTCCTTAATTGAAGCTTATTTTATTGCTATTTTTTCGTTACTATGATCTTAATCAATGTAATTATCCATATTCGAGTGTGGTTTTTCGTCGTAATTATTAGCAATATATTATTATTATTATTATTATTATTATTATTATTATTATTATTATTATTATTATTATTATTATTATTATTATTGTTATTATTATTACATGAAATTTTCCTTGATTATTTAGGTCTTTTATGAACGAAGGATAAATATAAATAACTAAACACGTTTAATCAAGAATTCGTGATAATAATTGTGCAGCATATTCAAAAATGGTATTTTAAAATTTTTGGCATTTCTTTTAGTCTGAGTAGATCTCTCTCTCTCTCTCTCTCTCTCTCTCTCTCTCTCTCTCTCTCTCAGTAACACGGCAAACGATTTCAAGAATAAGTTAGAGAAGATCTTAAAAACTTTCTAAACGTTCAAACCAAATCTTTCTACCCAAGAGCTACTGGAGTCTCCCCGATGAACTAAAAAGTGTTTGAGGTAACCAAAATCCATGTAACTCTCTCTCTCTCTCTCTCTCTCTCTCTCTCTCTCTCTCTCACACACACACACACACAGTAACACGGCAAACGATTTCAAGAATAAGTTAGACAAGATCATAAAAAACTATCTAAACTTTCAAACCAAATCTTTCTACCCAAGAGCTAATGGAGTCTCCCCGATGAACTAAAGAAGTGTTTGAGATAGCCAAAATCCATGTAACTCTCTCTCTCTCTCTCTCTCTCTCTCTCTCTCTCTCTCTCTCTCTCTCTCTCTCATATTGCGAAACCAAATACTGGCCGTTAAATGAAAGTGTATAGGCATACCATTGGCTCCGGTGGTGATATATATACATAATGCAAAGTATAAACGTCATTGTGGAAGCTGAAATGTGTTTACCCCGTCATTAGAGATACAACCAGGGAGTTTATGATCACCGCTTTCATTTGCCAGATAACATTACTATTCACGTTTCCTTTATCGTTATCGCGCAGTCTCTATGATTATCGTTTGAAATAAAAAGCGGAGGTGAATTGAATGTGGCATTTAGCTTAATCTCTCTCTCTCTCTCTCTCTCTCTCTCTCTCTCTCTCTCTCTCTCTCTCTCTCTCTCTCTCTCTCTCTCTGAAAAAAAAAATCATTAATATTATGAGAAAATCAGTAGAACAGAATGCATTCCACAGAAGAATTGATAAAATACGATGTGCGAGGAACGGATATTTCGGTCAATCCTGGAATATAAACTAATGACAGACAGACAGACAGCACTTAAAAGAGAGTCGCATAAAGGGGAAGAAGAAGAAATACTGTAGAAAAAAATGGTTTTTATACTGTAAGAAGAGAAAATGGATAAAACATAGGAAAAGAATAGGAAATGGAAAACAAGGAATAACAAAATAAGAGATAAGAAGGGGAAAAAAACGATGTAGGAGAAGGAAATGGTTTTTATGATGCAAGAAGAGAAAATTGGTTAAAGATAGGAAAGGAATAGGAGATGGAAAACAGGAATAACGAATAAAAGAGATAAGACGGAACAAACACGTTTTCATATCTTCTCTTTCACATAGATTTGCCAACTTTCTGAATAAAATTTGAAAAGTATTTAATGGGATTTCAGTATCGTGTTGGAAACTTGTTGACAAAACTGTAAATCTCTCTCTCTCTCTCTCTCTCTCTCTCTCTCTCTCTCTCATAAAAATCCAACTCTCTGGATTATTACTTACGGTGAAAGTCCATTATTATTATTATTATTATTATTATTATTATTATTATTATTATTATTATTATTATTATTATTATTATTATTATGGTTGTTGTTGTTTTAGTGTTGTTTTTATGCTGTTTTACAGCAATTTTGACTTGGGAAATTAGGAAATAAATGAAATACTAATAAGAATTCTTGAAATTGGGATCAGTTTTTTTTTTATTAGGGGAAGAAGGATTAATGAGTGCTATTAATAGGGAAGACTTTGATATATCTATGCTTTTGCTTTGAGGGTAATGCTTCTTGCTTGCTTGCTGGGATGTGGGCACTTGAAAGGATGTTCGGGCATATCTGTACATGTTCTTATGAGTGGACGTACTTGAGCTATCAATTTTTGAATGTTTGTTTGTGTGTGTTTGTTTGTACGTGTGTGCATCAATTTCCGTGGGTGTAAACTGTTTTGCGTTTGTACTTGCGCACGTGTACATGTGCAATCGCACTGCTGTGTGCATTGTTAAGTACAAGTGTTCGCTGTACTTGTCTGATTGTGTGCAAGGGAGATCAAATTGAACCTGCTGTTTCAGTACAAGTAAACAAACATTAATGCCTTACGATTTTTTTTTTCGTTTTAGCCTGAAAA
>NC_090743.1:38352812-38398348 GCF_036898095.1 Palaemon carinicauda
GCTTTTCCAACTAGGGATGTAGCTTAACTAATAATAATAATAATAATAATAATAATAATAATAATAATAATAATAATAATTAGATCCCTAGAAATGAAGTTGGAGTAGACATGAAAAATGTGTAGTGATTAGAATTATGAAAATACCAAATGAATTTCACCTGGGTGTGTAACATTTATTGTCAAATTGGAAAATTAAACATTACGAAGTAATCGAAGGCTTTTATTTTCCGTAAATTTAATTTGTGATACACAACCCTGTAAAGGAAATGTTTTCATAGTTACACCTCTACCTTGATACTGTAGAATTATTTGAAATAATATCGATAAACTGGCCATTAGGAAGTGCCAAACTCTGCTTATGTTATTAGCATATGTACCCAAATACTTGACATTTTTTATGTATTCTGAAACGAATACGAGGACATAGCTGTCATAGTTACTCGATATCATTTGCACTTTCTGTTACAAACGTCATGAAGCTACTGTTTTCGTGCAAAATACGTTGGTGAAAATAATGGTAAATAAATCTTTTAAAGGTAGTAATTATAATCATATTGATTCCGGGAATATTTTGACCCTTTTCACAAAACTCCATTTAAAGATCCAATTATTAGTTTCCTCATTATATTTGTAATTGTCTGTCAAATGCACAAAAGATATACCTAACATCTTGGAGATCATACTACACTGTTAAAAAACCGTAATTTTAATCGGAACTTCTCGTAAAAATATACTGTTCTCATCCTCATTGCAGTTAAATACAGGCAACCGTAATTTTCACCCTTTGTTATTATCTGTTAGGGTTGGTGACCGTAATATCATTCCTTTACCTCAATATATCTGTTTTTAAATCCTGGAATAAATGTTGCCAGACATTTACCGTTGTTCATGCAAATTTTTAACAGTGTTCATTGCAAAGATACTATAAAAACTTTAAAAGACCTGTGATGTATCTCTTCTGTTTAACTTTGTCCCTCCAAGAATTCCTTGCTGGCGAAAAACATGTCTTTGACATGTGTCTTGAGGAGAGTGTAGCCTTTGAGACTCAGGTATTCTGGCAGAGCTCTGGGGTTTCCAGGAATGTGGGTGTAGGCGATGCACATCACTCTGATCTTCACCGATTCCCAAGGGACCGTTTGAAGGATCTGCAGGATGAAAAGGCTGTGGTATTATGAGGTGGTTCATTCATGTGGAAAGAATGGAGACGATTATTATTATTATTATTATTATTATTATTATTATTATTATTATTGTTGTTGTTATTGCTGTTATTATTATTATTATTATTATTATTATTATTATTATTATTATTGCTATTATTATCATTATTATTGTTATTATTATTGTTATTTTTATTATTATGGCTATTATTGTTATTATTATTATCATTTATTATTATTATTATTATTATTATTATTCCTATTATTGTTATTATTATCGTTTATTATTATTATTATTATTATTATTATTATTGCTGTTGTTATTATTATTATTATTATTATTATTATTATTAATATTATTATTATTATTATTATTATTATTATTATTATTATTATTATTATTATTAGCTAAGCTAGGGCTTCAACGGAAAAATATCCCAGAGAGGAAAGGAAATAAGGAAATAAATATAATACATGATAAGTAATGAGCAATTAAGATGAAATATTTTAAGAACAGTATTATTTTAATTATTATTATTATTATTATTATTATTATTATTATTATTATTATCATTTCCTAACCTACAACCCTAGTTGGAAAAGCAGGATGCTATAAGCCCAGACCCTCCAACAAGGAAAATAGCTCAGTGAGGAAAGGAGACAAGGAAAAATGAAATATTTTAATAGCAGTAATAATATTGAAATAATTATTTTCTTTTTTTCACTATAATAACTTTAACAAAACAAGAGGAAGAGAAATAAGAGAGAATAGTGTGTCCGAGTGTACCCTCAAGTAAAAAAACTCTTAACCCAAGACAGTGGAAGACGAAGGTACAGAAGCTATGGCACTGCCCAAGACTAGAGAATAATGGTTCGATTTTGGAGTGTCTCTCTCCCAGAAGAGTTGCTTACCATAGCTAAAGAGTCTCTTCTACCCTTGCAAGAAGAAAGTGGCCACTGAACTATTACATAGCAGTAGTTAACCCCTTGGTGAAGAATTAGGTAATCTCAGTTTTGTCAGGCATGTGACGACAGAGAAGAATATATAAAGAATAGGCCTGACTATTCGGTGTATGTGTAGATAAAAGGAAAATGAACCGTAACCAGATAGAAGGATCCAATGTAGTACTGTCTGGCCAGTCAAAGGACCCCATAACTCTCATATATAAATTATAAAAAAAGAGACCTGATATAGCTTGAAAAGTTGAAATGCCGAGGAATTAGTGGGTAGTAGGCGAAGAAGGACTCGAAAAGTTTAGATAGATTTGGTAAAATATAAATTATAAAGGAAGTGCCTTAATGTCACTTAGCGTAGTGGAATGTGCATAGAGAGGTTCAACGTGCTGCTGGTGAACCTTCTGAATAGATGTGTGAAGCTATTAATATTGTGGAGGTTTCACTGCAGAGAGTTCATCGACCAAATAATAGTTTAAGGAATAATGTGGTTGTGACTTGTGCTGTTATTTTCCGAAGACACACTGTTGGGTAAGATGGCATATATATATATATATATATATATATATATATATATATATATATATATATATATATATATATATATATATATATATATATATATATATATACTGTATATATATGTGTGGGGGGGGGGGGTGCGCGCTCGCGTTTCATGTTTTTTATTGTATGTATGTAAGCAAGCTAAATTCAATATATGCCCTAAATAAAATAAAAAAGTTGATTAAATAAGACTTATTTGTCAAGTGAGTATATTTCTGTTCTGATTTTACTTCGTAATCTCTCATTTATTCTATTATTGTAATTTCATATCAAAATAAGTACCTTACGCCACCTTTTTTACCTAAATTATCATATTAATTGATCCAGTAAAACTTCATTCGTATAACTATAAACTCTTGACACGCAGCTGTCCTTTTGAAATTCTGCACATGTTATCCCAAATGAATTAGCAAATGTAACATGGCTTGGAAAAAACGCTTCGCCCTACCTGTAGTTCAGTGCCATTCGTATCCAAGACGAGCAGATCAACTTCCTTACTTCCCATGACCAGGTACAGAGAATAGAGAGGGATTTCCCAGTGGTAATAGGATGGATCAATCCAGTCTTTGTTCCTCGTGCTGAAAGTAAACGAATAAAGAATTAAATGAGAAAGCTCTGGGTTAATGTACTTGTTTGGAACTTGGGACAGGCGTAAACTATTATCACCAGTCAAATCGATTTTATTTATGAGGAATTAGTAGTTTATTTTGGTCTGAAATACGATACTATGAAGCTAGTTTTACGATTTAAGAAATATGATTCGGTGCTATCTTGCCGGGAGTGAACCTGGTTAGGAAGCAAGCGCAAAGTTGAGGCTTAGTATTGAGGAAAGGATATGGGATTCTATGGGGAGCCGCCGGTTTGTAAGTAACGATACGGTTCGTAAGTTAGATTAGGTGGGAAACCTTAGGTTAGGTGGTGTTCTTGTGTCTGTTTCTTTTTCATAATGTGGTTTGTTAGTTATAACTTTTAGAATTTTACACCCGATCTGCCTTAACGAAATACAATGGCTCAGAAAGCCTAGTTGTTAAGAAGGTATAAGTAACTTAGATAAAAAGGTAATATGTAAATGTATATGGTGAGAAGAGGAAGAATGGAATTAGAGAGCTTATTATAGGTAGAATATGAGAGACTAGCAAACACCTGTGCTTTATAATTGGTATGATTCAATAAAGAAAATTAATTTAGTTTAATCAATAAACATTTACCATATGTAATTGAAGTATGGATTTTTCTTTTGTAGACTTGTTTTCTTAATGTCACAGATCACTGGAAATTTCCTTATGTAAAGATTGCTTTTATCTCATTACGTCAATTTCCTCAAAAAAAAAAAAAGTTCAACGATTTTTTATAGTTCTTTGGAAAAATTATTCGATAATAAGCAAACTAGTCTTCTGTGTATTTAAAAAAAATCGTGATTATTTTGACAAAGTCTCGAAAAAAATTGATATAACCACTAAAAGAATAAACATTTACGACAAACGAGAATAAGTTGACAAAGAGATATATATGATCTGTAACAAATAATTGGATCACACTTAAAGAACCAAGTGAAGTTCTATGTGAAATTTTCTAAAAATAGATGACTGTAATGAAGAAAAAATGTCTACACTGGCACACCTCGCTCAGAGGAAATGCACCTTGTCATACCCTTACTGCACGGCCAGTAAACAAACAGCTACTGTGTGAAAGGGGGCACATCTTTAACTCAGTTCATGATTACACCCTACACTGTTGAAGGAACCGTAATTTTAATCGGATTTTCTTCGTAAAAAATGTTCTCATATCAGCCGTATTTCAGTAAAATACAGACGACCGTAATATTTACCCTACTTAGTTATTATCCTTTACGGGTAGGTGACCGTAATATCACTCCTTTACGTCAATGTGTTCATATTTCTTGTTAACGGTAAATGCCTGACAACATTTATTCCAAGGTTTTTACTTCTTTTTATGCAAATTCATAACAGTGTACCTTTCTCTGATCAGTTTAATTCTCTCCGTGGTCGAGAGACTGGCGTAAATGGCGTACGAATTGCGTTCCTTTAGTATCAGGTTTCCAAAGGCCTTGAAGTCGTCCTCCACCAAGAGGCCACGCCAGTTCAGTTTTCGTTCGAAGAAGAGGCTCACGCTGCCCTTCTCTCCGTCACCAGCCCGAGCCTCTATGAAGTAGCCATGATTCTGCAGGAAGTCTTTCAATCAGTTCAGATGATGAGACGTTACTTCTGTTTAGGAGACAATTTAGAGCTGTGCCTTCTATAGGTCAAGAGGAAGAAGTTTGAAAATTATAATTTTTCTTAATGTTTTAGAATAGTTAAAGACATTTACTTCTGTTTGGGAGACAATTTAGAGCCGTGGCTTCTATAGGTCAAGAGGAAGAAGTTTGAAAATTATAATTTTTCTTAATGTTTTAGAATAGTTAAAGACATTTACTTCTGTTTGGGAGACAATTTAGAGCCGTGGCTTCTATAGGTCAAGAGGAAGAAGTTTGAAAATTATAACTTTTCTTAATGTTTTAGAATAGTTAAAGACATTTACTTCTGTTTGGGAGACAATTTAGAGCTGTGACTTCTATAGGTCAAGAGGAAGAAGTTTGAAAATTATAATTTTTCTTAATGTTTTAGAATAGTTAAAGACATTTACTTCTGTTTGGGAGACAATTTAGAGCTGTGACTTCTATAGGTCAAGAGGAAGAAGTTTGAAAATTATAATTTTTCTTAATGTTTTAGAATAGTTAAAGACATTTACTTCTATTTGGGAGACAATTTAGAGCTGTGACTTCTATAGGTCAAGAGGAAGAAGTTTGAAAATTATAATTTTTCTTAATGTTTTAGAATAGTTAAAGACATTTACTTCTATTTGGGAGACAATTTAGAGCTGTGACTTCTATAGGTCAAGAGGAAGAAGTTTGAAAATTATAATTTTTCTTAATGTTTTAGAATAGTTAAAGACATTTACTTCTGTTTGGGAGACAATTTAGAGCTGTGACTTCTATAGGTCAAGAGGAAGAAGTTTGAAAATTATAATTTTTATTAATGTTTTAGAATAGTTAAAGACATTTACTTCTATTTGGGAGACAATTTAGAGCTGTGACTTCTATAGGTCATGAGGAAGAAGTTTGAAAATTATAATTTTTCTTCATGTTTTAGAATAGTTAAAGACATTTACTTCTGTTTGGGAGACAATTTAGAGCTGTGACTTCTATAGGTCAAGAGGAAGAAGTTTGAAAATTATAATTTTTCTTAATGTTTTAGAATAGTTAAAGACATTTACTTCTGTTTGGGAGACAATTTAGAGCTGTGACTTCTATAGGTCAAGAGGAAGAAGTTTGAAAATTATAATTTTTCCTAATGTTTTAGAGTAAAGACATTTACTTCTATTTAGGAGACAATTTAGAGCTGTGACTTCTATAGGTCAAGGGGAAGAAGTTTGAAAATTATAATTTTTCCTAATGTTTTAGAGTAAAGACATTTACTTCTATTTAGGAGACAATTTAGAGCTGTGACTTCTATAGGTCAAGGGGAAGAAGTTTGAAAATTAAAATTTTTCTTAATGTTTTAGAGTAGTTAAAGACATTTACTTCTATTTGGGAGACAATTTAGAGCTGTGACTTCTATAGGTCAAGAGGAAGAAGTTTGAAAATTATAATTTTTCTTCGTGTTTTAGAATAGTTAAAGACATTTACTTCTGTTTGGGAGACAATTTAGAGCTGTGACTTCTATAGGTCATGAGGAAGGAGTTTGAAAATTATAATTTTTCTTAATGTTTTAGAATAGTTAAAGACATTTACTTCTGTTTGGGAGACAATTTAGAGCCGTGGCTTCTATAGGTCAAGAGGAAGAAGTTTGAAAATTATAATTTTTCTTAATGTTTTAGAATAGTTAAAGACATTTACTTCTATTTGGGAGACAATTTAGAGCTGTGACTTCTATAGGTCAAGAGGAAGAAGTTTGAAAATTATAATTTTTCTTAATGTTTTAGAATAGTTAAAGACATTTACTTCTATTTGGGAGACAATTTAGAGCTGTGACTTTTATAGGTCAAGAGGAAGAAGTTTGAAAATTATAATTTTTCTTAATGTTTTAGAATAGTTAAAGACATTTACTTCTGTTTGGGAGACAATTTAGAGCTGTGACTTCTATAGGTCAAGAGGAAGAAGTTTGAAAATTATAATTTTTCTTAATGTTTTAGAATAGTTAAAGACATTTACTTCTGTTTGGGAGACAATTTAGAGCTGTGACTTCTATAGGTCAAGAGGAAGAAGTTTGAAAATTATAATTTTTCTTAATGTTTTAGAATAGTTAAAGACATTTACTTCTGTTTGGGAGACAATTTAGATCCGTGGCTTCTATAGGTCAAGAGGAAGAAGTTTGAAAATTATAATTTTTCTTAATGTTTTAGAATAGTTAAAGACATTTACTTCTATTTGGGAGACAATTTAGAGCTGTGACTTCTATAGGTCAAGAGGAAGAAGTTTGAAAATTATAATTTTTCTTAATGTTTTAGAATAGTTAAAGACATTTACTTCTGTTTGGGAGACAATTTAGAGCTGTGACTTCTATAGGTCAAGAGGAAGAAGTTTGAAAATTATAATTTTTCTTAATGTTTTAGAATAGTTAAAGACATTTACTTCTGTTTGGGAGACAATTTAGAGCTGTGACTTCTATAGGTCAAGAGGAAGAAGTTTGAAAATTATAATTTTTCTTAATGTTTTAGAATAGTTAAAGACATTTACTTCTGTTTGGGAGACAATTTAGAGCTGTGACTTCTATAGGTCAAGAGGAAGAAGTTTGAAAATTATAATTTTTCTTAATGTTTTAGAATAGTTAAAGACATTTACTTCTGTTTGGGAGACAATTTAGAGCTGTGACTTCTATAGGTCAAGAGGAAGAAGTTTGAAAATTATAATTTTTCTTAATGTTTTAGAATAGTTAAAGACATTTACTTCTGTTTGGGAGACAATTTAGAGCTGTGACTTCTATAGGTCAAGAGGAAGAAGTTTGAAAATTATAATTTTTCCTAATGTTTTAGAGTAAAGACATTTACTTCTATTTAGGAGACAATTTAGAGCTGTGACTTCTATAGGTCAAGGGGAAGAAGTTTGAAAATTATAATTTTTCCTAATGTTTTAGAGTAAAGACATTTACTTCTATTTAGGAGACAATTTAGAGCTGTGACTTCTATAGGTCAAGGGGAAGAAGTTTGAAAATTATAATTTTTCCTAATGTTTTAGAGTAAAGACATTTACTTCTATTTAGGAGACAATTTAGAGCTGTGACTTCTATAGGTCAAGGGGAAGAAGTTTGAAAATTATAATTTTTCTTCATGTTTTAGAATAGTTAAAGACATTTACTTCTGTTTGGGAGACAATTTAGAGCTGTGACTTCTATAGGTCAAGAGGAAGAATTTTTAAAATTATAATTTTTCTTAATGTTTTAGAGTAGTTAAAGACATTTACTTCTATTTGGGAGACAATTTAGAGCTGTGACTTCTATAGGTCAAGAGGAAGAAGTTTGAAAATTATAATTTTTCTTAATGTTTTAGAATAGTTAAAGACATTTACTTCTATTTAGGAGACAATTTAGAGCTGTGACTTCTATAGGTCAAGGGGAAGAAGTTTGAAAATTATAATTTTTCTTAATGTTTTAGAATAGTTAAAGACATTTACTTCTGTTTGGGAGACAATTTAGAGCTGTGGCTTCTATAGGTCAAGAGGAAGAAGTTTGAAAATTATAATTTTTCTTAATGTATTAGAGTAGTTAAAGACATTTACTTCTATTTGGGAGACAATTTAGAGCTGTGACTTCTATAGGTCAAGGGGAAGAAGTTTGAAAATTATAATTTTTCTTAATGTTTTAGAGTAGTTAAAGACATTTACTTCTATTTGGGAGACAATTTAGAGCTGTGGCTTCTATAGGTCAAGAGGAAGAAGTTTGAAAATTATAATTTTTCTTAATGTTTTAGAATAGTTAAAGACATTTACTTCTATTTGGGAGACAATTTAGAGCTGTGACTTTTATAGGTCAAGGGGAAGAAGTTTGAAAATTATAATTTTTCTTAATGATTTAGAATAGTTAAAGACATTTACTTCTGTTTGGGAGACAATTTAGAGCTGTGACTTCTATAGTTCAAGAGGAAGAAGTTTGAAAGTGACAAATTTTCTTGAGATTTTAGAGTACTTAAAGATATTTTGATTAATTCTGAGTTTCACAGTTTAGAAAATTAGATGACGGGTGAATTAAGTATAATCCTCTTTGGGAGACATTGGACTCCAATTGTAACAGAAATTTCATATTCAAATCAACCACCAATTTCGAAAATTTGAATAGGTTAGGTTTCTCCAATTTGACCATGGCTAACTGAACTTGATATTAATATAAAAAAGGAATCATTTGCTTATCAACAAAAGTTGAAAGAAGTTTTCACCCTGTTATGACTTACATTGGTAAAAAAACCGTAATATAATCGGAAATTCTCCGTAAAAATATACAGATCTCTGCCGTATTTTCTGAAATACAGGCGACCGTAATTTTTACCCTACTTTGCTATCAACTTTTACGGGTTGGTGACCGTAATATCGCTCCTTAACGCCAATATATCCGTTTTTAAAACGGTAAATGCTTGGAAACATTTATTCCAGGATTTTTACCGTTTTTTTACGGCAGATTTTTAAGTGTAACCTACCCAAACTCGAATGCAAATCCGACCAAATCATACCTTGTTCTTGAGGATACTAGCAAGCTCAGCGCTCTGTCCATAGTCTGAGAAGTCCTCCCTTTTAGGGTTATCCAGAGCAGAACCAGCCCAGCTCGGTGGCAGAAGCAGGCGACTCAAGGACGTTATGATTTCAGAGTCCCCCTGCCACAACCCGTCGATTTTTTCCATGGGCTCAGTTGTCTCTCTGCTCGGCTCAGTTGTCTCTCTGCTGGTCGTAGAAGCTGTGATAGAATTGAAGTTACTTTAATGTATTAGTAGACTTCACGGGTGTCTTTTATTTTACTTTTTCATTAAGGTTTTGACAACTTCATGCAACATTTTAATACACTTTCGACACTTCTTAGTTCTTTTTCTTGCATTATCTTAAGTATTATTATTTACTGCGAAGTGTTGGCAATTACTGAGTGGAGATGCCTTAAAGTGGTGAAAGGGTTTCTGTATCGCCGTGATCAACAAAGCTGTCCTAGTCACGGCCACCCATATTAGTTTGGGCTGCTGTTATCGATCAGACGAAAATCTCCCACCATCACCAGTCCTTACTGGCCAGCGTGGTGATGAAAACTGATCAAACCCCTGACTTAAATTGACATGTCTGAGGCCTTTGTCGTGCAGTGGACTAGAAACGGCTCCATTTATTGTTGTTGTCCTTTACTATGATTTTTTACTGGCATTAGCTATGCACTTGCTTGCAGGTGATCACTGTATATTTCTATAGAAATATTGACGTGCATTTCTAAACAAATACAAAATACTTTGCAGTTATGCAACTAAAACCAGTAAGCTCCACTGAAATCTGAAGGAAATTGGCGATATATTGTTTTAAAATATACAATATTGAAGAATTTTTTGTAAATACTAGATTTACAACACTTAGATACTAATACCAGCAATTTGCAACTTTCAAATAGAGCAACTCTTTGAAAAGTGAAGTAACTTATTTTTTTTTAGGAAAAGAAAAGTTAATGCACTTTTTCTTTTCTTTATTAAATCTCTCGTAAAATTATATTTTGATTTGCTATATACTAATCAAAGACGATATCTATGTATTCATAAAATAGAAACACTTAGAACACTTACACTTTTGGAAAGTATCATTGGAGTGTGAATTACCCAGAAAAGTTAGTAAAAAGACCAGAAAGACACAAAACATCAGAAAAGATTTCGTCTTCTGGGACTTGTAATGTAGCCAGTACTTCGCCGCAGCCGAGTGCATCTTTATTCTGTAATGAAACAAGCGGATATTTCTACATAAAATACCCACTTTATATATATATATATATATATATATATATATATATATATATATATATATATATATATACATATATATATATAGATATATATATATATATATATATATATATATATATATATATATATATATATATATACACATATATACACACATATATATATATGCATACACACATATATATAAATATATATATGTATGTATGTATGTGTATATATATATATATATATATATATATATATATATATATATATATATATACATGAGATAATGATGAGGGGTAGATGGAGATGGTTTGGGCATGGTGTTCGCACTCGCCAAGAGAGATAAATTCACCAAACGTTCAGCTGGGCTCCTCAAGGCACTGGAAGAGTTGGAAGACCCGGGCTTACATGGCTGGGGACTATAAAGCGCTAAGTAGGAGATGATGAATGGAGAAGTATTGAATTAAAAGCTTAAGATAGAGACGGCTGCCCCTTTGCGTCAATAGGCATAGGAGGAGATGATGACGATATATACTGTATGTGTGTGTACCGGAGGGGGGATATCTTAACGTGGTGAAAAAGGTTTGTATATCGCCACGATCAGCAAATCTTTACTAATTAGGGCCATCCATAATAGGTTGATTTGATATGAGCAATTAGATTAAAATCTGCCACCATCACCTGTTCGCAATGGTCAGCGTGGTGATGAAATGGCCAAACCCCAGACGTGAATAAGGTAACATGCCTGAGGCCTTTGCCTTGCAGTGGACTAAAAAACGGCTTCATTTGTTGTTGTTGTTGTAGAGTTAGGGTTTCCAGCTATTTCCAAAACGATTCATAAGTAGATCACAACACTGGTATATATATATATATATATATATATATATATATATATATATATATATATATATATATATATATATATATATATCACTAACACTCGTGATTTTAATCAATGTAAATATATACCACAAGGGCATTTAATACGGAATTTTACCTTTGCGAATGTATATCCACTCTAGCTATCAAAATAACTCGATTGGTAAAGTCGTCCCTGCAGGCATTGTTTCGGCTAGGGGCATAGGTTCGAATTCTTGCCCAGCCAGGAGCATTTATCATAAATGAATTTCCAGTGGAAATACTATCCCAAAGGTAGAATTCATTGTGGTTGTATTATATATATATGTGTGTGTATATATACAGTATATATATATATATATATATATATATATATATATATATATATATATATATATATATATATATATATATATATATATATATATATATATGCAGTCACTCGAAACAGCGGTTTCAACACTCACCAGCTACACTCAGATACCAAGTACAGACTACATGACTACATTAAAATTGCACATCAGCCAACAGATGTTACCGCCCTTGCACATGCCACTTGAGAGTACAGAGAGTGTTATTCACTGTCCTTCATAAAAGAACATAAAGACACGCAACTAAGTGATAACCATTCTTAAGCTGAAACATTGTTTGCAAGGAGAATCTATCAATTTGCCAAAAAGATCTCCAACTGATTATAGGTGTGATGTGTTAGTAAACAGTTAGGAAAAATCAACAGTTTGCACTTTTTCACGATGTGAAACTTGTCTGTCACGGTAATGCACTTGTCACAGGTGTGACTTTAATTACAGGATTTATGGTTTTACTCGTTATAGTGGTTTCGGGATATATACTTAGTTAAGTGCTTGGAATCCTTCAGGTTTTCAATGGTTCTTAAGACTTGAATGACAGTTACGCAATTGTGATGTCAAAATCATTTGTTGGTTGAGGAAAGCGAGTAAAGAGTAGAGTGTTTAAAGGGGGTCGATAGTTGGTTAATGTGTGGAACTAACACGATAATCATCCCCACAGTCATTGGATTCAACATTTATACAACACACACACACACACACACACACACACACACATATATATATATATATATATATATATATATATATATATATATATATATATATATATATATATATATATATATATATATATATATATATATTGTATATATATATATATATATATATATATATATATATATATATATATATATATATATATATATATATATATATATATATATATATATATATATATATATATATAATGAACAATGTCTTTGTGGCGTCCAAAAGTCGGAGATAGTCTCTTCCGACAAATTGACCTACAGATAGTTTTCAGGATAACAGCAGAAATACTTTTACTTTTCTCCATTTATTTTTTGGTGTTGACACGTGTTTCGGATCCCTTCGCGAACCTTCTTCAGGACTACATTGAGTTATGGAAATAAACTTTAATATAAAGGTTATGGTTGTGAAAATTTGATACAAAATTATTTGGAAGGTGGGGAAACATTCAACAAAAATTTAAAAATGAAACTTTGGATTCTTTGTAATATGAATACGAAAGAAAAATTATCTTAAATTTTCGTATTCATATTTCAAAGAATATAGTTTTAATTTATCAATTTTTGTTATGCGCTCATAAGTTAGAAATATATTTGTGAAACCACCTTCCCAAGCTGAGAAATTGAGATTAAATTCAGATTAAAACTATGCTCAATTTGGTTTTTAGTGAGGCAGATTTGCACCGACTCGCAGGGGTGCCCTTTTAGCTCGGAAAAGTTTCCTAATAGCCGATTGGTTAGAATTATTTTGTTCAACCAATCAGCTATTAGAAAGCGCATTTGCTCTAACTCGCAGGGTTGCTTTTAGCTCTGAAAAGATTCCTGAGAGGTGATTGTTTAGAATTATTTTGTTCAACCAACCAGCTATTAGAAAACTTTTCCGAGCTAAAAGGGCACCCCTGCGGGTCAGTGCAAGTGCGCCTCATTGAGGGATAAAAAAAAAAAAAAAAAAAAAAAAAAAAAAAAAAGAGAAACCTGAGTATAGGTTGTTTTTTGTTCTCTCAATTTCAACTTCGACCTCTCTTTAGCCTATTTTCATCCTTTTTTTATATCAATGAATCGTTTCATATTCTTCCTTCGCCTAAAAATACAGAACAAATGTATTTCTCCATTTATCTATTGTTTTCACACCTTTCATTTAGTAGCCAAACATTATCCCTCTCGCAAGAGGTTAATTCTCAAATCTCATTTTCTTAAATGCCCCAGTCTCGTAAATTTATATAAATCTCCACTTATGTCCCACTTTCCCATAATAAGTGTGGGGTATTATTATTATTATTATTATTATTATTATTATTATTATTATTATTATTAGCCAAGGTACAACCATAGCTGGAAAAGCAGGTACTATAAGCCCAAGGGCTCCAGCAAGGAAAAATAGCCCATTTAGAAAATGAAAATGCGAACTAAATAAACAACAAGATAAGTAATGAACAATTTATATAAAATATTTTAAGAACAGTAACAATATTAAAATAGATCTTTCATATACAAACAATAAAGAGAGGCTTATGTCTGTCTCTTCAATATTAAAGCATTTTTTGCAAGTTTGGACTTTATTACTTCTTATTTCCTGAAAAAAAAAAGAATGTCATAATTTCAGAAATTTGCATAATTGCTTGGAAGTTTTTTTTTTATAAGTTATGCAATATATTTTTTCATATTTACGATGTATTAAACCCTATACGTAAATGACCTGTAATATTAAAGTATAACCTTATCTTTCAGGTCGTAGGTTGTTCCCCAACGTCTAGACTAAGACGTATAGTCAAATATCCCGAACTTAAGCTAGCTATAGCCAAATTAGGTTTCTAATCTCCACGCCAAAAAAGATATTGTTTACCTACCCCCCTGATGAAATGGAAGACAGAATCTTTTCTTCAAGAATGAAAGGTGAGTTTTTTTCCTTTCTATTTGCATATGATGTTCTTTTATTTTCTATTATTAAGCTGAAAAAATATTTATTGCGCCTTTCAATTAATCACATTGTCATCTGGTCATAATTCATATATATATATATATATATATATATGTGTGTGTGTGTCTGTGTATGTGTTTGTGTGTGTGTGTGTCTGTGTCTGTGTATGTGTTTGTGTGTATATATATATATATATATATATATCGCCAACACGGTGTTTACGATAATGTGAAAATGTCCTTATTTATCTATCTATCTAGGTGCCATGTCCTCAACGTGGGCTGTCAATGCCTCCACTTGGTCCTGTCTCTAGCCCTCTGTATAAATTGTCCAGCTGTTACATTCTCATTTACATCATTCCAGCAAGCTGTCCAGAAACTGTTTCCTTCGCCGGCCTCTTGCTCTTCTCCCGTCTATTTTTCCCGTAAAGTTCGATCTTTTCTCTTCTTATTTCGTGTCCCAGAAATTCCATCTGCCTCCTCCTTATCACTTTTAGAAGTGATCTCAATACATCCTAATTTGTTACTCTCTCAGTTCCATGGGATCTTGGATGACACGTGAGTTTTTGCTGGCTTGCCAACACCAACCATATTGCGACGACTGTTTGATACCCTTGACAGTGAAGCATTTGTTGACCGAATGCCCCACATATATTAGTAAAAGAAATATATATCTGTTTGAGGCTCGATGTGAGGATGGAAAGTTCATCCTTGCCAAGATTCTTGGACATGTTGTGGCCTAAAATGCTAGTGGTATTTTTAGCTCTATTTCAGAAGGAGGTTTTTGAAAAATATTTAACTTTTAAAATGGCAACTTTGCTTTTATGGTTTTAATTGAATATTCTTTTATCTTTTATTTATAATTAACGTTATCGGCGTCAATGACCTTAGATGTCAGCGTGCCAGAAAACCCCAAATCAATCAATCATTCATAGGTTTTCAGTGCTCTAACTCCTGTCTGAATCCATATCCTGTTGTTTGTCAACAGTGTTTTCAGTTTGTGAAAGGATTTTTTTTATTAGTATTTTTTTTCTATTTCTTTATTACATCTTGCATTATGTGTTATCATACTACCTAGATATACGAAGGCATTTATTTGTTTTATTGTTGCCCCGTCCATTATGATGTTGCAGTTTGAAGGTTCCAAGTTTTATTATGCTATTACCACTTCTGTTTTCTTTATGTTAATTTTCAATCCCATGTTCTCACACTCGCTTTTTACCGTGTTAGGAAATGTTTGCCGTTTATATTCTGGGTCAGCTTTTATCACAGTGTCATCCATATTTGAATTGATAATCATTCCTGCAGCATGAAAAAATAATATAATAAAATATTTGGTGATAGTCTCTCTCTCTCTCTCTCTCTCTCTCTCTCTCTCTCTCTCTCTCTCTCTCGTCTTTATTATTCCCTTCAAATGATGCAAGTAACTTAAGTGCCTCCTGTCCTTGTTTACGGCAAATATTTTGGCATGAGATTGAACGCATTATGCATTTCTTCACTTCAAAGCACATTGCAATTACCCAAAAAAATATGTATAGCTCTACCATAGGAATTGAACGCTAGTCCTATCATTGTTTGTATTTATTAATGTATATATATATATATATATATATATATACATATATATATATATATATATATATCTTATGATCATCATCATCGTCTCCTCCTACGCCTACTGACGGAAAGAGCCTCGGGTAGGTTTCGCCAGTCGTCTCTATCTTGAGTTTTTAAACCAATACTTCCCCATTATATCATATATATATATATATATATATATATATATATATTTATAATATATATATATATATATATATATATGTATATATATATATATATATATGTGTGTGTGTGTGTGTGTGGGTGTGTAGGGGGAGTTGGGGGGGGGCTTTCATTCAGGATGTAATTTGAGGTGTAAATTTACGACTGAATTAACTGAACATTTATCAGTGAAATTAATAACATAGATATTGCTAACGGATGCCATAACACTATTCTAACATTAAAATGCCTCAACAGAATATTTGATAAATAGTAAGCATAGTAAAGTATTCAAGAGAATTACTCCATCAATATTATAACAAGTCATGACACCCTTGAGTCAACAGTCAAAATTCAACTGCACCGAAAGGTAAACATTATGTGAGGAAACTTGGCTGAGATAAGGAAAAGTTAAATCTCCTTGGCTGTTCAATATTTTTACGAATGGAGTGGTAGGATGAGTCAGCCAAAGGACATGAAGTTGTGAATGAAGTATGGAAAGGCTGATGTTTACAGACGATACTGTTCAGAATGTTGATGGTGAAAATTAATTGCAGAAGCTAGGGAAAGATTTCAAAAGTGTTTACAGGACTAGAAAATTGAAAGAAATAATGTATGATGGTAATTGGAAACTGGAAGATGGACCAATGATTGTTAATATGGATTGTGGTGAAAGAGAAGTGGATGGTAAATTGAGAGAAAAGAGCGTCAGAGAACAAGCGATGTAAGGAAGGTGACAGGGTATGTTCAGAAGATTGGGAAAGAACTAAGGTTGTTTGTGGAAGCCAAGGTGGGGAATTCTAAAAGAACTTCTGAGCCAACTCTCCTTTATGAAAGTTAGTTTTGCGTGTGGAGAAAAGAAATACGATTAAAGCTGTTAACATGGACTGCTTGATGGGCCTCGAAATGTTTGAAATAAAAGATATAATTGAAACATTATAGAAGAAGAGAGCTACTGTTCATGAAAAGCGATTGAGTGCAAAATAGAAATGGCACAGTAGCCTATGCGTAGAGGATTTGACGCACTGCTATGAGCCTTCTGTATACAGTAGGTGTAGAGGTGACTGCGGTTATGGAAGTTTAAGTGCGCGGGAGATTTCTGTATGACTCAGCAGTTTAAGTATGACTGTGAGGCCTGCTAGAGAAAAATGTTTAGTGCTGAATATATGTGTGTATATATGTATGTATGTATACTCTACTTATACATGTACACTTACAGAGAAAGAAAGAGAGACTGAGGCTACAACTTGCCTCATCTTCATGTGTTTATCTATCTAGAGTCATGTCTTCGACATGGGCTGTTAATTGCCTCCACCTAGTCCTGTCTCTAGCTCTCTGGTTAAATTGTCCTGCTTTTACATTCTCATTTCCATCCTCCAGTAAATTGTCCAAAAGCTTTTTCCTTTGCCGACCTCTTGCTCTTCTCCCCTCAATCTTTCCGGTAAGGAACGAAAGTTCGATCTTTTCTCTTCGTGTTACATGACCAAGAAATTTCATTTGCCTCCTTATCACTTTATGAAATTATTTCCTCTGATTTACTCTTCTCAATACCTCCTCATTTGGTACTCACTACTCAGTATGTCATCCATTGTAAAACTGTGTGAAGCATAATAGATGCATAAAAACTGATCAATTATCTTTAACTTTAAACTGTGAGTTGTAGTATTAATGGTCATTAATTTCGAGAAAGCATTATTTTTCTAATTAGGAAATATTCGCTACTTGTCGTATTCATTCCCTTTAATTTCATTCTTTGGCTGTGTAGTACAAGCAGAAACAAAAGAAGCTCAAATTAGTTATGCCTTGGTATTAAATGTTGACCTAAAAAGAGAGTGGAGCCTTTCTAAAATTTTCATTTGAGTAAGTAAAGAATATAAATAAAGCACATTAAATAACAAATACATCTCTAAGAGCATACGGTGAAACATTATCATACATTAACGCGGTTAAAAAGGCATGGAAGAATTAGAAATCTTCGGCAATACAATTATCATACTCTCAATAATAGCCTACTGATCATCACATCCGTTTTCATTAATGAATATAAGAACACGGTCATAATACCAGCACAAATACTTTGCATTATTTGCGTCTTTTTTCACAAACAGATTTGAGCTGCTGTTTTCTTATGATACATATTAATGACATTTTCATCTTCTTAATGAACCCGATCCGGATTCAGGCACTGATCCAATTATTACTTGTTACCTCTCGAATCTTCTCACAAAATATCGATTAAAAACTTCAGTCATTAATTTTCACGTAGCCTTGCCAACTGACAAATAAATCACCCAACCTATAATTCACCTCCTTCGATCTTGCTTTTGTTTCGCCAAGAATTCATTGCTTGCGAAAAACATGTCTTTGACATGTGTCTTGAGGAGAGTGTAGCCTTTGAGACTCAGGTATTCTGATAGGGCTCTAGTGTTTCCAGGAATGTGGGTGTAGGCGATGCACATCACTCGGATCTTCACCGATTCCCAAGGGACCGTTTGAAGAATCTGTCGGGAGAAAAGGTCAGAGTATTTTGAGGTGGTTCAGTCATGTGGAAAGAATGGAGACGATTGATTTAGCAAAAACCAGTTCATAGTGCACAAAAGTTTGTTGGTTTCAAGCTTTTCTATTGTGGCTTTGGTGGCAAATGGAATGGTATTGGCATCGTCATAAAGGAAGAATACACTGAAAAGGTGTTGAAGGTGAAAAAAGTATCAGATAGAGCGATGATTTTGAAGCCATAGATTGAGAGAATAAAGCATTTGAAGGATCTGCCAGACAAAAAGGTTAGAGTATTTTGAGGTGGTTCAGTCATGTAGAAAGAATGGAAACTATTGATTTAGCAAAAAGAGTTTTTAATACAGAGGAGATAGTTAGTTTCAAGCTTTTCTATCATTGCTTTGGTGGCAGGAGGAATGTTATTGGCACATAAAAGAAGAATACACTAAAAATCTATTGGAGGTGGAGAAAGTATCTGATAGAGTGACGATTGTCAAGTCATAGATTGAGAGCATAAAGCGTTTGAAGGATCTGCCAGAGCGGAATGCTAGAGTATTTTGAGGTGGTTCTGTCATGTAAAAAGAATGAAGACGATTTAGCAAAAAGATTTTATAATGCAGAGGAGTTAGTTGGTTTCAAGTTTTTCTATTATAGCTTTGGTTGTAGGAATAACGGTATTGGCATCATTATAAAAGAAGAATTCACTAAAAATGTGTTGAAGGTGAAGAAAATATCAGATAGAGTGATAATTGTGAAGTCTTAGATTGAGAGCATAAAACGTTTGAAGGATCTGCCAGACGAAAAGGCTAGAGTATTTTGAAATGGCTCAGTCATGTGGAAAGAATGGAAACAATTGATTTAGCAAAAAGAGTTTATAATGCAGAAGAGTTGGTTGGTTTCAATTTCTATTATGGCTTTGGTGTCTGGAGGAATGGTATTGGCATCATCATAAACGAAGGTGAAGAGTATATCAGATAGAATGATGATTGTGAAGTCATATATTGAGAGGGTAATGATGAATTTCATTAGTACATATGCCCCTAAGGTGATTGTGATGCTGAGTAGAAGGAAGAGTTCTGGATGAACTGAAGGATGGTATCCCAAGAGAAGAAAGAGGGGTCATCATGGCAGACTGAAATAGTCAAGTAGGAGAAGGAAATATCAGTGATGAAGAAGTAATGGGGATATATTGCCTTGGAGAGCGCCCTGACGATATTACTTTCGTGGTGTGGAGCTGCTTAGGTGATGTAGCAGTGAGGTTCCTAACAAGGCTGCTCAACAGAATCTTGGTAGGGGAGAGAATGCCTGAAGAGTAGCGGTGTATTCTGGTGCCTACAGTATGTAAAAGAACAAGGAAGATGTTCAGAACTGCATAAACTACTTAGGAATAAAGCTTTAAGCGACAGCCTGACAATGTGGGAAAAAGTAATGGAAGCTGGAATAAGGGTACAACTAATAATCAGTGGACAGCAGTATGGTTTTATGCCAGGTAGGAGCACTTCAGATGCTACATTTGCTTTGGGAATATTAATTGAAAAATATCAAGGAGGACAGAACGAATTGCATTATTTTTGTTGACATAGGGAAAGTTTATGATAGGGTGTCAAGAGATGAGTTGTTTTATTGCTTGAGGAGCTCGGGAGTGGATGAGAAGTACGTGAGGGCAGTGCTGGATATGCATGAGAATAGTCAAACAGGAATGAGAAGTGATGTAAGCGCAACGGAATAGTTTTATGTTGAGATGGGATTCAACCAGAGATTGGCTTTTAAGCCCTTTCCTGTTTGCTATGACTATAAACAGATTTACTGATGGCATTAGGCAGGAGTCTCTATGGTCTACATTATTTGCAGAAACGTAGTGATCTGTGGAGATCTATAGCACAGTAATAAAACCAGTATTAATGTATTGATCAGAAACGAGGGCTCTAAGAGAACAAAGGTAAGAATGATGATGTGGATTATGGAAATATCACTGTTTGAAAGATTACTGAGGTGATGAGAGTGCAACGACTGTGGTGGTGTGGTCACGTATTGGGGATGGAAGGTGAGGAGGGCTTGGGAGGAACCTGTTAGGGGAAGAAGATCGAAAGGTCTGCAGAGAATTAAGGGGTGAGATAAGGTGATGGATGACATGGACAGAAGATATTTGAAAGAAGGGGATGCCTTTGATTGAAGGCATTGAAGAAGATGCAGCATGCAACCGACCCCTTAATGTAGGGATAACGATGGGAAAGAAGAATGTAGTTATTTATAGAGAGAGTAATGAGGAGGTTGAAGCAAATCTTATCCCCACCATTCTACTCTCGAATGTCATGCTGGAATAGAACCACTGACTTTTTGGATCCTCTACCATCTGATGAACTCAAGTGGCCAACTCTGGAGATTGCCTGATGTTACTAAATTGATCAGTTATTAATGGATGAGTTGGATGTAAAACATATCAGAATACAGTACTTGAATCGCCTGATGTATTTATTGTTGACCAACTATTATTGTATATCAACTTTGCAAGTAAGTAGACAAATTGCACCACCTTACCTCCATTTCAGTGCCCTTGGTATCCAAAATGAGAAGGTCAACTTCTTGACCTCCCATGACCATATATAAGGAGTAAAGGGGAACATTCAGATGGTAGTCTCTGGGGTCAACCCAGCCATCCTCGTCTAATCTTTAAGTAAAAAGAAAACAAGTAAATATAAAAAGAAGTCGATTATTTAAATATTATTGGCAATTGACATTATTAAGACAATATTGAAGCCATGAAAGGTTATAAGCATAATAACTAAATGGTATTATTACAGTTATTATTACTTGCTAAGCTACAACCCTAGTTGGAAAAGCAGGATGCTATAATCCCAGGGGCTCCAACGGGGAAAATAGCCCAGTGAGGAAAGGAAATAAAGAAAAACGTCGAGAGAAGTTTAAGAAGAATGATAACATTAAAATAAATATTTTATATATAAACTATAAAACTTCAAAATAACAAGAGGAAGAGAAACAAAATAGGATAGTTTGCCCGAGTGTACCTTCAAGCAAGAGATCTCTAACCCAAGATAGTGTAAGACCACGGTACAGAGGCTATGGAACTAACCAAGACTAGCGAACAATGGTTTGATTTTGGAGTGCCCTTCTAGAAAAGCTGCTTACCATAGCTGTATAGCCTTTTCTACCCTTACCAAGAGGAAAGTAGCCACTGAACAATTAGAGAGCAGTAGTTAACTTCTTGAGAGAAGAAGAATTGTTTGGTAATTTCAGTATTGTCAAGTGGTTGAGTAAAAAGGAGAATGCGTAAAGAATAGGCCAGACAATTCTGTGTATGTTTCGCCAAAGATGAAATGCGCCGTAACCAGAGAGAGAGATCCAATGTAGTACTGTCTGGTCAGTCAAAGGACCCAATAACTATCTAGCGGTAGCATTACAAATTAGAACTAACTGCTTAACAAACTCTGTTCCCAAAGGGGGAATATTGAAATGTGCTGGATTCCTGACCATGTTGGAGTTGGTATTGAAAAAGCAGATGCTGCTGCTAAATCAGCAATGAATCTACCACAACGTGACATTAAACTCCCTCATGAGACATTTCATAGTAGAAAAATGGCAAACGATCTTGAATAATGATTCTGATAATAATAGATGCAAACAAATAAAGCCAATAGTTTCTCCAAGGGAATCATCAGAACAGTAATATAAAAAGAAGAAAGTGATTTTAGCAAGATTGCGTATTTGTCATACGAAAGTGACCCATAGGTTTTTGATGGGCACACCTCATGAAGTAGTTCCTAGGGGCAGTGAGTGTAATACCATTTTCACTATATGACAGTTTTCGATGCTGTAAAGTTGTAAGACCATTATATTTATATTTTGGTAAGAAAAGTTTCTGATATTTTATGGGATATAAGTTTTGCGACTGTATGTTTTTTAGAAGACAGCCTTTTATGGTTTGGTAAGAAAAGCTTGTCAGACATTTTATGGGACAGTTTTTACTATTTATAGATTCTAATTTTTTTGATTTAAAATATTTAAGAAACATAGGTTTTTATATATAAGATTTGAATTTATAAATCACAGATTTTTATCTCATAACTTATTCTTTTATCATTCATATTTATATGTTTCTTTTTTATTTATCATATGTAATATACAGCATAATAATATCTTTCCCTCCTGAAATTACTCGGGCCAGCTCTGTTATAGTCGACCTTGACTCATCTGGTTAATAAATCTCCTTTTATTATTATTATTATTATTATTATTATTATTATTATTATTATTATTATTATTATTATTACTACTACTAGATAAGCTACAACCATATTTGGAAAAGCAAGATGCTATAAGCCCAGGGGCTCCAACAGGGAAAGTAGCCCAGTGAGGAAAGGAAACAAGGAAAAATAAAACACTTTAAGAACAGTAACATTAAGATAAATATCTCCTATATAAACTATAAAACCTTTAAAAAAATAAGACGAAGAGAAATAAGATAGAATAGTGTGCCCGACTATACCCTCAAGCAAGAGAATATAAAATGATATAATATGATGTTATAATATACCCAGCTAAATCTCTCCGAAAAAATATGAACCTATAGTCAATTGTTTTTAGCGAGGCAGATTTGCACCGACTCGCAGCGGTGCCCTTTTAGCTCGGAAAAGTTTCCTGATCGCTGATTGGTTGGACAAGATGATTCTAACCAATCAGCGATCAGGAAACTTTTCCAAGCCAAAAGGGCACCGGTGCGAGTCGGTGCAAATGCGCCTCATTAAAAGAAATTGACTATAGTGTACTTTATTGTTTTATTTTTCATGTGATAAGTTACCTATCATTAAATTACACATTTGTTGTGGCTGTCGCCAAGCCCAGTAACAGATTCTCTCACCACTGGCCACTAGAAAAGCAACACTGACCGAGCTTTTGGATGCTACGTAGTATCAACGCTCTCTTCCATTACCGTTCTTAATTGAGGGAGAGTAAGCTGGTATATGAATATTTGCTTAATTACCGTAGATCACGGATAATGTCTTTCAGCTTCGATACAATTTTTCTAATTGAGTCATTTTTCATCACCTATATCCATTTTCTAAATTCATTTGAAACATATGAAAGTATACATTCTCATGACATATAAATATGGGTATTTCTTTGAAAAAATTAAAGTACTCTCTCTATTCAAGTTTTCTATCATCTTTTGCGATTCCTAACGGGATTAATTAAACAGAAGTATGGCACACATTGATTATCTCTTTATTGTTCACTTAGAATAAAACCACTACTGCCATCACCGTAGATTTTTTTAATCATTTATTTAGATTTGTGATGAAAGGAACTCTAAATTAAACGTCAAATTTATACAGTCAGCATCCGTTTGTTATTTTGTTATCATTAATGTTTCCATGTAAGCCAGAAATGGAATTACTTGGGCAGTTCAGACCTAAAGTTCAGATATTATTATTATTATTATTATTATTATTATTATTATTATTATTATTATTATTATTATTATTATTATTATTGAACAGGCTTGCATAAGTCCTTTTATAATTTATAAATCAAATATCTGTTTTAATGTTGTTAAGGTTTTTAAAATATTTTATCTTAATTTTCGTTACTTCTTATATCATTTATTTATTTCCCAATTTCCTTTCCTCACTGGGCTATTTTTCCCTGTCGGAGCCCGTGAGCTTATAGCATCTTGCTTCTCCAACTAGGTTTGTAGCTTAGCTAGTAATAATAATAATAATAATAATAATAATAATAATAATAATAATAATAATATGGGAAAGCAGGATGCTAGAAGCTCAATGCTTCCAAAAGGGGAAAATAGCCCAGTGAGGAAAGAAAATAAGGAAATAAACTATATGAAAAGTAATAAACAATTAAAATAAAATATTTCAAGAACAGTAAATATTAAAGCAGATCTTTCATATATAAACTATTAGAAAAAGAGACTCGTGTCTGACTGTTCAACATAGAAACATTTGCTGCAAGTTTGAACTTTTGAAGTTTTACCCTATTAAGCTGTCATAAGCTCCCTTAATTGTTAGTAATTTTCGCTTGACAACGTAAGTGTTCAGATATATACAGTATATGTATATGTATATATATATATATATATGTGTGTGTGTGTGTGTGTGTGTGTGTGTATGTATATATATGTATATATAAATATATATATATATGTGTGTGTGTAAATATATATATATATATATATATGTAAATATATATATATATATATATATATATATATTCTTTTCCGAACTGAACTGTTTTATCCATCGGGGCTATTGAACTTATAATGTTCAGCTCTTCTGACTAGGATTACAGCTAGTAATAACACCAAAAACAACATTAACGATAGTTATAGCTCCATTGTTATTATTATTATTATTATTATTATTATTATTATTATTATTATTATTATTATTAAAATTCTTAGAATAATTGTTATTAATATTTTCATTATCAAAATTATTGCTATAATTAGTATTATTAGAATTATTAAACTTATTATTATCAAAATTATTAAACTTATTATTATTATCAAAATTATTATTATTGTCATTATTCGAATGATTAGAATTATTATTATGAATATTAATAAGTTATTAGAATTATTAATAGAATTATTTAAATTGTTATTATTATTATTAAAATTGTTAAAATTATTATTATTATTAAATCTATTGAAATGATTATTATTAAAATCATTTGCTTTGGGTTAAATGCTTCTCCATTATAAAGGGGAAGGTATCTCGATTAGACTTTCACATTCATTGAACATTTCCTATCACGCTCAGCGGGGAGAGGGAGTAGCTATACTCTGGTGAGAGGGGTTACCCCGAAAGGTACACTTGGAAACCACACACTCCCACAAATTCCCGAACCTGCGTGTTGTAGTTAGGAAAGGGGGAGCGGTAGGGAAGGTTTGAATATGTGTGTTTGTGCATAACTATCTAAGTATTTTGACTTCATATTTGACGTCTCGGGTACACGAATATATATATATATATATATATACATATATACATATATATATACATGTATATATACATATATATACATGTATATATACTGTGTATATATATATATATATATACATATATATTTTATATATATATATATATATATATGTATATATATATATATATATATATTTAAATATATACACATATATATATATATATATTTATTAAAATATATACATATATATATATATACATATGTAATATACATATACATTTATAAACCTATGACCAAATGGATCATAGGGAGATGGAGTGTGAACGTCAAATCACCTCAGGATGCATAAGTAAGACCAAGCTAAATCATTGCATAGGTAAACATTTCGTATGTAACATCAACATAATACAAGCATCCCATGAGAAACAGTTGACCTCTTGGTCTCTGCACGGAAGCAGATGGCTTCCGGTAGTAATCTTGTGTAATCATATTTGTAATAAATGCTGAGATAACTCATACAACGTTATAACCAAAACCTATATTTTTGTTAGTTCTTTTTTCAATTGTCATACGGAATGGTCATCCGACCAAACCATCCATACTCCTGTGATGGAGCTACTAATAAACTGTTTTAAAGTTAATTTAACTAGACTTATTCAGAAGAAGTAACCTACAAGTCCAAAAAATCTATATCACAATGAAGAGACATGAGATAGAACACTAATGTGTGTTTATAACAGTACCACACCAACAATTGGTGGCAGCGATTCAACTTTAAGAACCAGCGATTTAAACTGTAATACTTAGCAGTTACAACAGTAATGAATCTACAATTACGACGAAGTATCTACGTCCACTGAAGAAATGAACGCATCGAACATCAACTATAAATATTATACAAACTGAGGAACAGGATCTTCAATCAACATCTTAAGAAGACGAAGGAATGGCATTCAACTTTATCAATGTTTACTGAACAAACATTCAAGAATCACATCCATAAAATAAAACATTCAACAATACGACGGGAAATCAAATCGAAACATTCATCCAGCAGCTAAACTCTCGCAAACCAGAGAGAGAGAGAGGAAATGACGTCATCGACCATCGCCCATATATACTGAAAGCTAAGTACATTTCTTTATTCATTCAGTTTTAGGCAGTGAAGTGTTTGTTGTCATGAGTCAATCGTCCATTATTGCTGGGGTGAGTTATTTGCAAATCTTCATTTTTCCTTCATTAAAGGAAACTGTATTCAACTTCGAATTCTTGTCTAGATTTTTTTTCCTCTGTGCTAATTCCGTTTTCTTTCAGAAGTTCTCGGGAAATATCTTTGTCTTAGTTTCATTGTTTTGGGGGATTGTGTTATAATCTGCAACATATCTTTATTTGTATCCTGCTTATGCGTTTACGCAGTGGACGTCTGTATTCATATAGAGATTTTGATAGGATTGCAAGGAATCGAAGAGATAGAAAAAAAAGTAAAGTAAACATGACACCTACTGTAAATCCCGGACCAAGTATCCCTACCCCCGGACCTAGTAACCCCGCTCCCGTACTAACCCTAGGGAGTGCCAGATCTGCTATCCTTCCTTTTCAAGGTCGGGTCAATGGGTTCTTACCTCAGAATGTCGAGTCTGGGATTTCATCAGTAAACGCTCACTTAAATGCAAAACATATCATAGACCCATTTGTACAATTACAAGAAGCTAAAAGTTTTTTAGACTTTTCTAAAGGAGATGCAAGTGCGTATCTTAGGGGAGTTTCTTTTCAAAATGCAGTTACATGGGATGATTTCAAAGTTAGGCTACGTGCGATCTATGGCAGTGAGGAAGCCTTAGATGTAGATTTAGCATTATGAAATACACTTAATCAAGCCGCTATGACTCAGATTAATGTTATAGGAAGAGCGGCTCTCATTGCCGATAGGCTTAATGAATATCAAGATATTTTAGTTAATTCCACATGGGTTACGGGAGATAACATTGCCGTGAAAGATTTCTTACGATTAATGTATTTAACTTGCATGACACTTATGTTGTCAGAAGCTTTAGTGCGGTGTTTTGATTAAAAGTTAACGCCCGAAAGTACAGAATTAGGTGTATATAAACAGATAAAGAAACACATGTCTAAGTGTACTGATCTTGATCCCTTGTTTACACAAGTTTTTGCAAAAAATGAAACCAAGCCACAACAAGTAAACGTAGTTAATAATAATAAAGTTGCAGGAATGACGTGTTATAATTGCAAATGTCAAGGTCACTTGATCGCAGACTGCAGAACGCGATATTGTTCAATACATAACAGTTCAACTCATTCATATAGTCGATGCTACTCGCGTAATCAACAACAGAATCCTAGAAATACACAGTCAATTCCACAGTCAATTCCCTATGGAAATAAAAAGAAAAATCCTCAGTTCAATAAGAAGGAACAGCCAAATGTCAATGCAGTTTAAAATCAAAAACAAACAAATAGTGCTTCAAATAACTCTGATCCTGGGCCATCTAGCCAGAACTCGCAAGGTCAGACTAATTTTCAGAATGTGCAGAGCAAAGCAAATACCACATAATTAACTCCAATGGGGAAGAGAGTGATGTTGGGTCATTCGTATCAGCATCAGTAGTATCAAATAATCCTTTTAATGTTTTATCAGATCATTGTGAGGCAATAGATTTTCCTATGAAACACACGGCCGAATCAAATAAATCAGTGCAGGCTCCCGTAGATTTGCAACAAATTTACACAATAATAAGCCGAAATGAGTTACGACCAACATTATATGCTGTAAATTTAGAACACCGATCCTTTACTTTGTTTCTTTACTTTGGTAGTCCACGTAATATCATGGATTTGAGGACTCATCATTTGTTATTTTCAAACTTCCTTATAGAGAAGTCCGGAGTAAGGGTCTCGGGTATAGGAAATAATGAATTAAATGTAATAGGCGTAACTCATGTTCAGTACAAGGTCGGTAACGCACGTTTGCCGATACCTTTGTCGTTGTACAAAACATTGATATGTATCCAGCTGTAATGATAGGATACCCGTCTATGGGCAATCAAAACATTATCTTAGCTCCTGCCAAACACGCCGTGTATATCAAAGGAAAATTCTATAAGTCTTCTAATACCTTAAATCAGTTTTGGATAAAAAGGAGACGACAAATAAAACAGTGACGTATGTTGAAGAACAAATCACTTGTCTCATTAATAAAGAAATAATATACGTGACCCAACAGAATTCTCTTTCACCCGTAATATCATCTTGCATGCAATCTATCGAGCCGAACATAACTTCGAATATAATCGTGCGAGTAAAGAAAACTTTGCTGGGATCTGAAATATTAATCCTTTTCGACACTTTGAAAACTAACAGATTGTCCGTCACACAAGCTATTTATACAGTCGGCTCACAACAACAATGTAATATGGAAGTCTGTAAATAATTTAAATACCACTTTAGTAATTCACAAAAATCAACATATCTTGGATGCAGAAGTTTATAAACATCGTGTTCTTACCGTCGCTGAAATCAATCACGCGCAATCAGTTGCGAATGAATCTCTTTTGCAATCTATTAAAAATAAAATCATTAAAGACATTCAAGAAGAGGAAATTCAGCAGAAATTTTTTTGACTTTTAACCGAATATCATGATGTTTTCTCCACTACGGATGGATCCTTAGGAAAAACAGATGTTATCGAACATCAAATAAGGTTAAAAGACAAGCAGAAAATTATCTATGTACCCTCGTACAGACTACCTATGAAATTCCAGAATGAGATATATGATGAAGTAGGTAAAACTAATAGGAGTCATTAGGAAATCGAACTTCCCTTATAAAGATCAAACATGGCATATCTGCATAGACTTCCGTCGCTTAAATGAGGAAACGATCCCTGGTCGATTCCCAGTGCCATGTACTGACGATATTTTATCTTTGTTAGGTCAGAATAAATGTTTTCCCAGTTTGGACTTACTTAAAGGCTTTCACCAGATATCATTAGAAGAAAATAGTATCCCATACACTACCTTCAGCACAGCCAGGGGACATTATGAATTTGTGTGTATGCCTTTTGGTTTACGTTGTGCTCCCATAACATTTACTAGAATGATTAACATAGTGTTTGGAGACTTACTAGGGGATATATTGTATGCCTATATGGACGACCTTGTAATCGTTTCTAATACCTTAGAAGAACATCTACATAAACTGGAACTAGTACTACAGAGACTAAGACAGCATAACTTACAGGTAAAGATTAGTAAGTGTGAATTCTTCAAGACGGAATTAGTCTATTTAGGTTTTACGGTGTCTAGCCAAGGTCTTAAAGTAGTCCACGATAAGGTGTCGGCTATCCGTAACTTTCCGATACCTACTAATGTCAAGGGAATACAGCAATTTCTGGGGGTGTAGTGGATATTACAGGTGTTTTATACGCAATTATTCAATAATAGCCGCTCCCCTAACTGATCTTACGAAGAAGGGCGTAGATTTCATATGGTCTGAGCAGCATCAACAGGCGTTTAATACCTTGAAATATGAACTGTGAAGTTCTCCTATCTTAAAATTTCCTGACTTCGGTAAGGAATTCTTCATTGCAACAGATGCCTCAGACCTAGGAGTAGGTGGAGTATTGCTTCAGCAATATGACAAATAGTTTTTCCCGATAGCTTTTTATTCTCGTAAACTGAGAACTTCCGAAAGTAAGTATGCAGTAATAGACAAGGAAGGGCTAGCTATTGTTAATTCACTAGCGCATTTTAAGTTCATAATATACGGTTATCCCGTCAAGGTTCTTACTAATCATAAACCCCTAACCGACTTCTTTAAAGGCTTTAGTCACAGCCCCAAACGAACTCGGTGGCATTTGATCATCCAAGACTTTGGCGCGAGGATCGGGTATTTACCAGGGAAAGCAAATATCATTGCTGATGCGTTATCACGCAACCCCGTGTCATCTTGTACGGAGCCATTAGCTGAATTAATAGATATATCAACATCCATGCCTATTGTTAAAACTGTATCTGAACAGGAAAATCTGGGCTGGAGCACTGAATTATTACAGACTGAGCAAAGAAAAGATCAAAAATTAGAAAAAATCATAAATGCTTTGAAAGGAAATCCTAAGGAAAAGGAATATATAAAGTATACGCTGCAGAATTATATAATCAAGGACAATATTCTGTGTAGATCCGTGACAAGGAAAACCCGCAATACACCACATTTGACTAACGACCAGGTAGAGGTACCAATCTCACTTATATCCACTGTCCTAAATTGGTTGCATGCAAATCCATTGCATGGACACCTGGGGTTCTCCATAATGTCACAGAAAGCCAAATCATTGTTTTGTTGGCATACGATGCTTTGAAAGAATACATTTAGATTTGTTAACAGGATTTTACGAGTCAGACAGAGGAAATAAACACCTCTTAGTAATTGTAGATGCTTTGACTCGATATACAGAACTGATAGCGCTTAAAACTAAAACTGCGATTGAATGCGCTAGGAAGTTTTACGAGTGTTACATTTGTAAACATGGAATTCCACACATGATAATCTCAGACTCGGGTGGTGAATTTAATAATCACTTTCTTACCTGATTGTGTGAATTCCTTAGCATAAAGAAAATAAATACCATGATATATCACCCAGAGTCAAATGGGCTAGTGGAAAGAGCAAATAGGAAGGTTTTAAATATATTAAGAGTAACACTAGGGGGATCAGACCCCAACTGGGATATTGCAATACCTGCGGTACTGAGTACTCTGAATCATTCATATCATATATCAATTAAAATGTCACCGCATGATGCATTGTATGGTACTCCAGTTAGAACGCCTTTCCATGTATTAACGCCTACAACTAATCTATCAAATCCTTTAAAAGAATGTATAAATGCAAGCAAAATTCGATATGATATCCTTCGAAAGAATTTAGAAGAATCACAAATCATAATGAAAAGGAATCATGACTAAATAGCGAAGACAACTAAAACATATACCGTGGGTGATAATGTATACATACAGGTAAATATACGTAAAGGACTCAATTACAAACTAACACCTAAGTTTGAAGGCCCACACCTAAGTTTGAAGGCCCATTTAACATTTTGGAAACATTAACGGCCAATAGATTTAGAGTTCAAAACGTATCCCAACCCACTGATGAGAGAATTGTACCATTGGCTCACATAAGAAATTAAAATAAGAGAGAAGGAAGTGAGGGAATTTTTTTTATCTATGAAACTTGTATGATATTTGTATGTTAACATTTTTTTTCTTCTTAATACAGGAGTAATTACATATATTTTTCTAATTGCAGGTTTCCAAGATGAAGTTTTTATTGTTAGGAGCGATATTGTTCACTCAGACATTTTTCTCGTGTGGGAGGAGCCCTAAAACTAAAAGTATAGATTTTAGATATGGCACTATAGTAGAGAGAACAGAAGACATTTTTGTTTCTGCAAGCAATATAGTTATAGAAGTAAACATGCAAGCTATTTTTCTCCCTGAGAATGACGTCACTAGCTTAAAGAGCGACATTTCAAGGTTTGCTGCTTCATTGAATAAGATGCATAAACGACATTTTCCTTTTAATACAGAGAGTTCGCTTGCACCGACACTAAGAGTAGCAGAAATGCTATCCCAGGACTTGCAAAATAAGACTTACGAGGCAGAATCTTTGGCTCGCGACCTTCTGATGTGGACAGTAAGACACACTAACCTTGAAAGACGTAACCCGTTTATTTTTGATGCACTAAACATCTTTGGATCTGTTGCAAGTTTAGGCTTAGAGATTTCAAATTGTCTTAAAATCAGTCGTCAAAATAAGAAAATTGAGTTTTTAGAACATGAAAACGAATTAGTTTTATCAGAACTAAGGAATCAGTTAACATCAATTAATCAAATTATGAGTTTGGTGAACGAACATTCTAGCAAAATCAGTCAGATTATGGAAGTACAAAACTTGCTGGCAGCATTAACGTATTATAATTTAAAAAATAGATCATATCCATACTAAAATTGCACATTTCGTTGAGAAATCAAAAGACTATGTGGAAGCTATTACGTTAGCAACTAAAGGTGGTCTATCACCACATCTGTTGCCAATAAAAGGCTTAACGTTAATTTTGGAGAACGGATGGGAGAAAATAGGTTATGTTCCTTTGTTAGATGCCCATAGGTTAGAATTTTATTATAGCCTAATTTCAGTAAGCGTTGAAAATTACAGGATCATGATTACAGTTACCTTTGATTCTTCCGATGCCTGGCGATCATACAAGATAACACCATTCCCGACTTTCATGACGAATAACTCAAGTCCAGTAATATCCAGTTTGACAGGACACATATTGATTTCCCCTGATAAGGAAACATATATGGTCATTAAAGACTTAGATAAATTAACTCACTGTTCAGAGGCAATGAATAATAAAGTATGTACAGCTAACTCCTTTGAATTCCATAAAAAATAAATGGATTCATGCGAGTTAGGTATAGTGCTAAACGGTGCTCTCTCCCATATATTTGAAAATTGTCTGAAAAAACTGTATCCTTTTGACGATAATAATTTCAATTGCAGATTGAACATTGGCTCGTGGATACGAAACGACAAGGCCGGCTTCAATGTATCATGCCCGGACGGATCCACGTCCTATTCCCAGATCTTCGTTGCAGTAGATGGTTGCATCGGTACGTCCACGAATTACACAGTCCAAGGAATTAACACTATCATCAAGGAACGGGCCTACTTCGCGAATTTCACGTGGACCACTACAATACCATCCTTACCTCTCCCATACAACGCACGAATGGCTAATCGGTTGATGAAATTAATCGAGACTAACCACCCGTCACTGACTTATGCAGATCTTCGTTTCTACGTGTTGCTAGCATCAATCAGCATTACGGTGATGATATTTATCGCTGTTAACATCTTTGTTTGGCGTAGGTTAAGGCAAAGACAGGTGGAGCTCAAGAGGAACGTTTTGCTATGTCCAGACAACACTCCCTATTTTTTGAAAACTTTTCAATTCAGAGCCGTTTGAAATTGGCCATTTCATTCACTCGAAGGAGTAAAATTGTCTAGAATAGTGAAGTGCATGAAAAGCGGTTAGTACGCTAGTAATATGTAGTTGAAGAGACTCTAGGACATTTGCATTTTAATTTAGAACCATTTAAAAAAAAAACTTTTTTTGGGCACCTAATAAAATATATAAGCCCTATATGTTAAAATAAAAGTATCTTTTGGGCATCTAATAAAATATATAAGACCTATATATAAATTTTTGGGCTCAAGCCATGTCGTCCTGATGGAAGTTCCTATAGGGTAGCTTCCTAGGGTATATTACAACTACGGCGATATTCCCAGAGAATTTACCTTAAGGTACCAGAATTCTAACTCCTTGAGCGAATATCCCTCCTGAAAGGGATATGACGACATATCAGAGGACGTATTCTTGACACGCCTCATGGCAATCTGCATCCCGAACAGAGATTTCGTCTCGCAGGGGGCAATTGGCAAGAAACGAATTCGGGAAAAAAAAGGGGGAGCCGCTCCCAAGGCTCCCTATCTCCCGATTCGTAAGCGTGCCTGGCGCCAAACCTGGCGCCATCTGTATTCCTTTTTGCTTAGCTTAAAAACTCGGTGTTTTTTCCTGTGTTTCTCGCAAATCTTGGATTTATTCTGCTTTTCATGGCTTCTCCATCTTCGTCGGCCTCTGATAAGTTGAGTACCGTGTCTTTTATGTATAAATGTAGGCTCTTGGTAAATTTTTGAGTGATTAATAGGATTAATCTTTGTTACAAGAGCCGTAGCCTACCGGAGGCGTCATGGACGCTGTCGCTCGCTAGGTATAAGTTTAGTTAGTCAGAGCGACATTCCCGGTTGTTTTGCTTTAATAAATTTTAGCTATTTAGCATTACATAGGATTTACTTTCGTGCTTAGTATTATTTTGGCGAAGTATTCGCCATTCTGGCCTACGCTAGGCCATGTAGCCTAGTCGTTTGGTCCTAGTACTTCATGCATGATTTTGGTTTTTCCGAGTGTATTAAAATTTTATTGAAGCTTTAGGCTATGTTTTATACATTTAAGATTATGTGGAATATTTCCAAGATAGTATACGAGTGAGTTTCGGTGATTTAGGTAATCGATTCTCTTGGTGCCTAGGCTAAGTTGCTTATGGAGCCTTAGTATACTTTCTCATACTCCCCGGTTGCTTTCTTTTCTTCGGAGAAGGTATGCAATCCCTTTCCCTCTGTTTAAGCCTTGGGCTTATCCCTAAGTGGTTTATCTGAATTAATTTTCGATAAAACTATACTGGGGTGTTACTGTACCTTCCTGTTCCAGTAAGTCTGGTTCAAAGAGGGACAGAACAACAGAGTTTTTTAGTCTGAGTCTGTGTTTGTCTGGCTTGGGGTAGAGTCTCCCTCGCTGGCCTGACACAGACAGAGGTGGCTTAGCCTCCTCAGGTCACTACCGGAGGTTTCTGTGGATATGATTCCTTCTTTTGTGATTTACCAGACTAGTCCTTGTTGCTGTTCTCGGGTGAGGATAAGTTTCTTTTCCTGGGAGTAGCAACACCTTCCTTGCTTTGGTGCTCTGGAAGCTGGCAAGTATTGCTGACCTCCCCCCTTGGATCTCCCTTAGGCTAAGATGAGTTTCTTGGCTGCGGGTGATCCGTCACTAAAGCAAGGTTGGTAGGACCCTCTTTTGTCCCTTCCCCCTCTATCTCCGTAATGGCCTAGCCATTACAGTACTGTACGTCATTCTACATCTGGACCTAGAATAGGTTAGGATGTGGAATTGACTCAGCCCCTTACCGGCCGGCAGCTCTGCCGGCCGGCAAGGGGCTTCTATTTTTGAGTGCTGCCCGGACCTCCCTTGGTCCCTCATCCATGCCTGCCTGTAGAGCCAGACGGCATTGGTCAGGAAGCCTGAATTAGATTCTCCCCTTCCTTATATGCACTCTTTCGGATTGCCGGGCTTGGAGGTAGTGTACACTCTTATCCCGGCATCCATCCTGTTTTTCTTCTAGTGCTGTACCCGACCCGGCTGCCGGCCTATGAGGCCGGCAGCCGGGCGGTTGTAGTCCTCTGGTTCTTTTTGCTGCCGGCCGGCATCGGTCCTGTACCTTTGCCGGCCGGCTAATGTCAGCCCTTGTCTGCCGGTCACCAAGAGTGTGGCCGGCAGCCGGGTACTACCTTGTGTAGTTGCCGGCCGGCTGTTGCTGGCCGGCAGTTGCTGCCGGCCGGCACATGCATTTGAACCAGCGTTCTGCCGCCTTATAGCTGTTAAGTAGTATACTTTAAAGCTAGTTATGGTGTGTGCCGGCCGGCACGTATCCTCCTATACTGTACCAGTATTCTTCAGTATAACATATACAGTAAGAAGAAAACTATAGTATGGGTTTTGGTACAGCACTGTGTGTTCTAACACTTTTGTGTTTTCTTGCACAGTCCTTTGCTGTTGCCCTACAGATAGGAAAGTGAGTTCTTTCCTGTCTATTATCCAGGATTTTAAAATCATTGCTTAGGTGTGAGCTTCACCTGTTTCCTCTGGAAACTTTGCATTGGTTACTCTAGAAGAGATTAACCATTTGATTTTATTATCTGGAAGGCTGCAACAATGGGTTGTGAGGGAAACACAAGTGTGTGTCTTTCCTTTCTGAATTGTTATGCTATACTATGCATATCCAGTGATACATAGTTCCCTTGATACTCATGGAAATTTCTTCTCTTTACAGGAGGACCCTCCGAAGTGCGGAAATGTTTTCTTCAACGTCCGCAGCAAGAACCTCTGCGGACATGAGTTTTGTAGGAGACACGCAGCATGCGCTGTCTCCAAGGATGATCTCCAGTATTGGGACCCTCAGGTATGTACTGTGTGCACTAACCTGATTACTGAGGCCTTTGATTCCCCTAGGACGGCGGAATCAAGGGATATAGCAAGGGAGAAGCTTCGTACCTGGGTAAGGGGCTTCCAAAAGAACACCTCTGGCCCTTATCTTCCAAGTGAGAAGATGAGGGCGTATCTTTTCCCTAAGGCATCAGCTGATGCAGTGATTCCCCAGCCTCAAGAGGAGATCCCCCATAGTCAGATCCAGGTGGATGCTGAAGTCGCGGTCGCGATGCAAGACATCCAGTTAGATGACAGGATATCTGACGTGGACAAGCGTTTGGAAGAAGACCTCCTGGCAGGAGGCCAGGATGAAGTTCAAGCCCCGGACGTCGTAGAGGAAGAGTTCGACGAGGTGTCGGCTACTCCGGTTCAGATTCCGGAGCCTATTCCCTCAACATCGACCGGTCTCCCAGTAGAGCTGGGACAGGCCCTCTCTTCTATTGTTGGAATGATCCAACAAATGCAGAAGGAAAATCAGGAGAAGGCGGCTGCTATGGAACTGCGGATGCAGTGCCTCGCAGAATCGCATGGGCCCCAGAAAAGACTCAATGTGAAAGACCTTCCCTTGTGCTCAGATGCTAACCCATGGAGGTATGCTGAGCACATGCCGATGACGACTGGAAAAATCGTCTCGGATAAGCTGGGCTCAGTTCCCCTAGAGGAGGTGGAATTCTGGCCCAGCAAGGCATCATATCCGGACTGTTATGTCCGGCTGAGAAAGGAACCAGCTTCAAAGGAGGAGACAGAGCCGAAGGAGGTCATAGTGATGGACCATGCTAAGGCTCAAGCTCTACTTTCATCCTCGATGAAAGAGAGGGGCTTCTCTAACTCGAAGGTAGCTGCATTGAGCAAGAAGCTCCCTTCCTTTGTGTCCTCTCCTGCTAGAGCCTTCCCCTTTTTACAGAAAGGGTTTGCGGCTGTACTAAAAGCAGTCAAGGCCGGCAAGCCTTGCCCCTCCCTGGAGGAGTGTAAACCCTTGTCGCTGGCCCTGCCTATGGACCACAAAGACTGGAAGGACATCCATCTGACGTTCTCAGTGGGAAAGTTGGAGGCTGATATTGCCGGACGGCAGTTCGGCGAGGACCTCCCCAAGCTGTCTGATTTTCTTTTGCGAAGAGAGTTCGAGACAAAAGAAAGACTGGCTGCCTCAATGTCTCTTCAGACTACTCTTGAGACGATGGCAAGTGACCCCAAGGTCCATGAAATGTTCATGGTGGTGGCTAAGACTCACCTGGCCACAGTGACGAAGGACCTTTATGGCTTCGTCAAGGCGAGGAGAGCTTGTAGGGAGTTCGTGTTCACCGGGGCTACGGTGAGGCACGAGCCAAGGAAATTAATCTCCTCCAACATTTGGGGAAAAGACCTTTTCCCTACCGATTTGGTCAAAGAGGTTGTTGATAAGGCCGCCGTGGAGAATAGAAACCTTCTCCAGAAGTGGGGCCTGGCTATCAAAAGAAAGTCTTCCTCGGATGAGGGTCCTCAACCAAAGAGGAAGACTATGAGGACTAGGCTACCGTCTCGGCCAGCCAAGCCCTCTAGACAGCAACAGCAACTGCAATTGCCATTGCCTCCAGTGCCCCAGATGGTGGCACAAACCCCGACCACTTTTCAGTGGGTACCCCAGGCTGTGTCGACACAGTCCACGGCATTCACCCCAACGTTCGAAGGACAGTCTTCTTCCTTTCGAGCAAAGCCTAGAGGAGCAGCCAGAGGCTCGTCTAGGCGCCCCTCAAGGGGAAGGGGATTCAGGGGTGGTCGTGGTCAGGGAGGCAAGACCTCAGGACGGCAGTCCAAGTGAAATTATACCGGTAGGAGGGAGACTGCTGAAATTTTGGGATCGATGGACCTTCGATCCCTGGGCCCACAGCCTACTCAAGAATGGACTGGGCTGGAGCTGGTACAGCACTCCACCCCCGTGCCTTCGGTTTTTCCAACACTCCACCCCCGTTCTGGAGGAGTACGTTCAAGAACTGTTGGAGAAAAAGGTGATCCGAAAGGTGAAGTCCATCAAATTCCAAGGGAGGCTGTTTTGTGTTCCCAAGAAAGACTCGGAAAAGCTCAGAGTCATTCTGGACTTGTCGCCACTCAACAAGTTCATAGTGAATTGCAAATTCAAAATGCTAACACTGCAACACATAAGGACCTTACTGCCCAAGAGGGCATACTCAGTCTCTATAGACTTGTCAGACGCCTATTGGCACATCCCAATCAGCCGTCGACTCTCCCCCTACCTAGGGTTCAGGGTACAACGGAGACTATACGCCTTCAGAGCCATGCCATTCGGGCTAAACATAGCCCCAAGGATTTTCACGAAGCTTGCGAGCGCAGCTCTCAAACAATTACGCCTAAAGGGAATTCAGGTAGTAGCCTACCTGGACGACTGGCTGGTGTGGGCAGCATCCGAGACAGAGTGCTTGCAAGCTTCCAGTCAAGTGATCCAGTTCCTAGAGTACCTAGGCTTCAAGATCAACAGAAAAAAGTCTCGACTTTCTCCATCTCAAAAGTTCCAGTGGCTGGGAATCCACTGGGACCTTTTGTCACACCGTTTCTCCATCCCGGCGAAGAAAAGGAAGGAGATAGCGGGTTCTGTCAAGAGACTTCTAGATTCTGAAAGGATATCAAGACGCGAACAGGAGAGGGTACTGGGCTCTCTCCAGTTTGCTTCGGTGACAGACCCAGTGCTAAGAGCACAGCTAAAGGATGCAACCGGAGTTAGGAGAAGTTATGCATCAAACGCGCGAAGAGATCTGAGAAGACCAGTGCCGCTTCGGCTACGTACTCTTCTCAGGCCTTGGTCCCAATCCAGACATCTAAAGAAGTCAGTTCTTCTTCAGCCACCTCCCCCGTCGATGACGATTCACTCAGACGCCTCAAAGGAGGGATGGGGAGGTCACTCTCATCGGAAAAAAGTCCAGGGGACTTGGTCCAAGCTATTCAGGACCTTTCACATAAACTTTCTAGAAGCTATGGCAGTGCTCCTTACCTTAAAGAAAGTCTCCCCGCGTCACTCGATCCACATAAGATTGGTGATGAACAGCGAGGTAGTTGTGAGATGCTTGAATCGACAAGGGTCGAGGTCACCACCTCTCAACCAGGTGATGTTGGCCATTTTCCGATTGGCGGAAAAGAAGAAGTGGTACCTGTCGGTAGTTCACCTTCGAGGAGTCCGCAACGTGACAGCGGACGCTCTATCCAGGTTCACACCGATAGAGTCGGAATGGTCCTTAGACGCAGGATCATTCTCCTTCATTCTGAATCAAGTCCCAGAACTGCAGATAGACCTCTTTGCGACGAAAGACAACAAGAAGTTGCCCCTGTACGTGTCCCCGTACGAGGACCCCTTAGCAGAAGCAGTGGACGCGATGTCCCTCGACTGGAACAGATGGTCCAGGATTTATCTGTTCCCCCCTCACAACCTTCTGTTGAGGGTCCTCAACAAACTGAGATCCTTCAAGGGGGGTAGCGGCAATAGTGGCCCACAAGTGGCCGAACAGTGTGTGGTTCCCCTTGGCATTGGAACTACAGCTAAAGTTTGTGCCGCTACCACATCCAGTTCTGACCCAGCGAGTCCAGAAGTCGACTGTCTGCGCTTCATTACAGAAAACCCGGACCCTGCAGCTCATGATTTTCTCTCCCTTGCGGTGAGAAAGCGTTTCAGGATTTCGAAAGCCAGCATAGACTTCCTAGAGGAATATAAGTGCAAATCTACTAGAAGGCAATATGAGTCATCTTGGAGAAAATGGGTGGCCTTTGTCAAGGCGAAGAGCCCGCAGGAGATCTCGACAGACTTCTGCTTATCTTTCTTCATCCACCTCCATGTTCAAGGGTTGGCAGCTAACACGATTTCAGTGTGTAAGTCTGCTTTGACGAGACCCATTCTATATGCCTTCCAGGTCGACCTAGGTAACGAGATCTTTAATAAAGTTCCGAAAGCCTGCGCTAGGCTCAGACCTTCAGCACCTCCAAAGCCCATTTCATGGTCTTTAGACAAAGTTCTTCATTTCGCTTCTCTGTTGAGCAATAAAGAATGTGCGTTAAAGGATTTGACACAAAAATTTATTTTCCTATTTGCACTCGCGTCCGGGGCCAGGGTTAGTGAGATCGTAGCCCTCTCGAGAGAGGCAGGTCGTGATCAGTTCCTGGATGGGGGGGAACTGAACCTGTTTCCGGATCCTACGTTTCTCGCCAAGAATGAGTTACCCACCAACAGGTGGGGTCCCTGGAGAATCTGCCCTCTGAAAGAAGATGCATCTCTATGTCCAGTAGAATGCCTAAAGGTCTATCTTCGTAGAACTTCGGACTTCAAGGGTGGTCAACTATTCAGGGGAGAAACATCAGGCTCAAATTTATCTCTGAATCAACTCAGAGCGAAAATCACATATTTTATTCGCAGAGCGGATCCTGACAGTACACCCGCAGGTCACGATCCGAGGAAAGTTGCCTCATCCTTAAATTTCTTTAATTGTATGGACTTTGAACATCTCCGTTCATACACTGGCTGGAAGTCTTCCAGAGTGTTCTTTCGCCACTATGCGAAGCAAGTAGAGGAACTAAAGAGATCTGTGGTAGCAGTGGGTCGCGTTGTTAACCCTACTGTTTAACTCTGCGAGGAACAGTGGCTTTAATTGGGACGATTAAGTCCAGGGTGAGTGTGTAGGTACATACTGTACTACAAACTAAATGAGGGCACCGAGTGCCCATATAGACTGTTCCATTTCCAAAGGTGAACCTAGCATAAGTGCAGACATGTGTGCCGAGCGTTTCTAACGCTAATGTGATTGATTTGTAATACAGACTTTTATGACTTGATACCTCGGTATCTTAAAAAAGTGGCATTTGATGTTTTTTCTTTCAGATAAACAAGTTCTGTTTACTATCATACTTATGCTTAAAGTTTTGGGCTATCCTCTTTTTATATATATATATATATATATATATATATATATATATATATATATATATATATATATATATATATATAATTGTTGTTAACCTCTCTATTTATTGTCTGACAATAAACTTGTTCTTGAGAACCTTGCGTCTCTTTCACCTGTGTCAATTTATTGGTATAATTGAGCATTTATTTTATGTACCTTATCTGGGATAATTCTAATAGAATTGTTCCTTTATGCAAGCTATGTTGCATTGGTTTATGTTTCCCTTAACGGGAGGACTCCGTCCCATAAGGGGACGAGGGCGGTTTTACTAGTTTCTTCCTATGCGGATATAAACCTTCGTCCAATACAAGTATTGTGCGGATAACTGGTCGATATTTCATATTGACGCAGTGGTTCTTTACAAACTATGCTTTACTTAATATAGGGTGAGACCACTATATTAGCTTGCTTGGTAGTCATACATAGGTATATGTACTCTTCGAGACTTTTCCAGAGTCTAGTAGGACTCTTCCCTGTAGGGGGTAGGAAGCTCTAACATGGTTTATAGTTAGTTGAAAAGATGTATAACAGTAACATCTTAGGTCTCTAGGTCTAGTCGACCGGGAAAAATTACCCCCGGGGAGTACGGCACGTTCTGAGAATCCACAGATACAGTAATGCTCTGGTATACTTCCATCAGGACGACATGGCTTGAGCCCAAAAAACGGATTTTGAGCGAAGCGAAAAATCTATTTTTAGGTGAGATGGCCATGTCGTCCTGATGGACCCGCCCATGCCTTTCTAAGAAAGGGCTGTAGGACCCCTCCCTACATATAGTATCTGTAGCACCTCGTGTACGCTACAAGGAATACAGATGGCGCCAGGATTGGCGCCAGGCACGCTTACGAAACGGGAGATAGGGAGCCTTGGGAGCGGCTCCCCCTTTTTCTTTCCCGAATTCGTTTCTTGCCAATTGCCCCCTGCGAGACGAAATCTCTGTTCAGGATGCAGATTGCCATGAGGCGTGTCAAGAATACGTCCTCTGATATGTCGCGATATCCCTTTCAGGAGGGATATTCGCTCCAGGAGTTAGAATTCTGGTACCTTAAGGTAAATTCTCTGGAAATATCGCCGTAGTTGTAATATACCCTAGGAAGCTACCCTATAGGAACTTCCATCAGGACGACATGGCCATCTCACCCAAAAATAGATTTTTCGCTTCGCTCAAAATCCGTTATATATATATATATATATATATATATATATATATATATATATATATATATATATATATATATATACATATATATATATATGTGTATATATATATATGAAACCGTGGTGCGTGTACGTACCAGGAATTTTTTTTTTGTGCACTGTAATTATATCTTTACCAAGGTAACAACTATTCTTTAACACATTACCGAATCATATGTACATCAGTTTTTTTTGGGGGGTACTCCATAATCATTTGCTAGCAATATACCATATATAGATCTGTATTTTTCATGCGTTTGTCTTTATTATTGACTATGTCCGTTAGGTATGTATTTTTTTTTTATATACCTATTTGAACGTTCATCCTTAATCACTTGTTTGTGGCTTAAAGTTAAATATATATATATATATATATATATATATATATATATATATATATATATATATATATATATATATATATATATATATATATATCCAGTCACACTCTTAGAAAACATATTTCTAACGTGCTTTTTATTATTCAATTATTTGAAGGTAGCTGTCCGAGCTAATGTAATATACATATACATTTATAAACCTATGACCAAATGGATCATAGGGAGATGGAGTGTGAACGTCAAGTCACAACAGGATGCGTAAGACCAAGCTAACTCATTGCATAGGTAAACATTTCGTATGTAACGTCAACACAATACAAGCATCCCGTGAGAAACAGTTGACCTCTTGGTCTCTGCACGAAAGCAGATGGCTTCCAGTAGTAATCTTGTGTAATCATATTTTTAATAAATGCTGAAATAACTCATACAACGTTATCACCAAAACTTATATTTTTGTTAGTTCTTTTTTCAATTGTCATACGGAATGGTCATCCGACCAAACCATCCATACTCCTGTGATGGAGCTACTAATAAACTGTTTTAAAGTTAACTTAACTTATTCAGAAGAAGTAACCTACAAGTCCAACAAATCTATATCACATTGAAGAGACATGAGATAGAACACTAATGTGTGTTTATAACAGTACCACAACAACACATATATATGTATATGTATGTATATATACATATATATATAATATATATATATATATATATATATATATATATATATATATATATATATATACACGTTTATATGTACATATATATATATATATATATATATATATATATATATATATATATGTATGTATGTATATTAGTGTGTATGTTATGTATATGCGTATGTATCTATGTGAGCCTTGTTTTAAATATTGAACAAAAAGTAGAAAATAAGTGATATAGTATTCGTTGTTAATTTAAATGTACAGTATACATATAATATAAAAACAAGCGGTTCCTGACAGAAGAAAAATAATTATTGGTCCATTATATAATTTTAGCATTTTGATTATATGAATTTACAGGAAAAAAAAAAAAACAGTGATTCACAGGTGTAGATTATTGAGGAAAACTATGAATTGCAACACACTCGAAAGAAGACTTGATATACCGGTCTCAAAAGTAAACAAAGATGGGAAAAATAATTAATTAAATTTATGCTTACCTCCTCTCTCTCTCTCTCTCTCTCTCTCTCTCTCTCTCTCTCTCTCTCTCTCTCTCTCTCTCTCTCTCTCTCTCTCTCTCTGATCTCAGACATAGACTGTGATGTTAAAAACTCTGTAGTGAGAAGTTTCGCCGATGACACAAGAATAAGTAGAGAAATTACTTGTGATGAAGATAGGAACTCACTACAAAGAGATCTAAACAAAATATATGAATGGGCGGAGATAAATAGGATGGTATTTAACTCCGATAAATTCGAATCAATGAATTATGGAAACAGAGAAGGAATGGTATATGCATACAAGGGACCTAATAACGAGACAATCACAAACAAGGAAGCAATTAAAGACCTTGGTGTAATGTTAAATAGGAATATGTTATGCAACGACCAAATAGCAACACTGTTGGCTAAATGTAAAGCAAAAATGGGAATGTTATTCAGACACTTTAAAACAAGAAAAGCTGAACACATGATTATGCTTTACAAAACTTGTGTACGTAGTACACTCGAGTACTGCAATGTGATATGGTACCCACACTACCAAAAGGATATTGCACAAATAGAAAGTGTACAAAGGTCCTATACTGCTAGAATAGAAGAAGTTAAGGACCTTGACTACTGGGAAAGACTGCAATTTTTAAAACTATACAGTCTAGAAAGGAGAAGAGAACGCTACATGATAATACAAGCATAGAAGCTAATAGAAGGAATTACTGAAAACATCATGGAGCTGAAATATCAGAAAGAGCAAGCCGAGGCAGATTAATAATGCCAAAAAATATACCAGGAAAACTAAGGAAGGCGCACAGGACATTAATCCACTACGGACCAGCATCGATAATGCTGCGACTATTTAATGTGCTGCCAGCTCATCTAAGAAACATATCAGGAGTGAGCGTAGATGTGTTTAAGAATAAGCTCGATAAATACCTAAGATGCATCCCAGACCATCCAAGACTGAAAGATGCAAAATACACCGGAAGATGCATTAGCAACTCTCTGGTGAATATACGAGGTGCCTCACACTAAGGGACTTGGGGGAACCCAAACAAAAAATAAGGCAATAAGATAAGGCTCTCTCTCTCTCTCTCTCTCTCTCTCTCTCTCTCTCTCTCTCTCTCTCTCTCTCTCTCTCTCTGTTGGAGCCCTTGGGCTAATAGCATTCTGCATTTCCAACTAGTGTTATAGCTTAGCAAGTAATAATGATAATAATATAATATAATATATATATATATATATATATATATATATATATATATATATATATATATATATATATATAAATAT